>NC_084759.1:82213943-82228943 GCF_028858725.1 Colius striatus
AAGTTTTGAAGAGGTTCTGCTAAGACAGTTGTGGTGCTATGTGAAAGCTTTAGCAGAATTTGACCTGAAGAATGGGTAATCTCGTTTAGTCCCCAAGTACTGGACAAAACTGAAATATTCATGTTCTGCCTCATAAACCTTAAACTTGTTTTGAGACTTTGCGCTACCCCGCAAAAATTTGTTTAAAGTTTTTCAATAGCAGTGTGATGAGATACTTAAGGAAAATGGTTTTCTGCTCCATAGGTTATCCCACATGCAACATCAGAGTCTGTCATTCAAGACCTCGGTAGATTGACAGAAGTAGTTAAACCTCTCGTATGAAGAGGCGTGTATTCATTTGGTCACTCTGTTTTCATGATCTAGATGGTTTGTTGAATGTCATGCTTCTGAATACCCAGGTTGCAGAAATGGTAAAGAATACTTTTCAGTACTTCCACATGGATAAGAAAATGTTGCCTTTTTCTCAGATTTTTATTTTATTGTTCATCAGTGTTCTAATCCTGCTGGCTAGATTTTTGCATGGGTGATCTGGTTAAGACAACTCAGAGGTTTGCAGCACGTAGTATAGAGGAGTACTGCATGGTAAGGATGGTAAGACTAGCGTGCTCTTCGCCTTGCTGAAAACCACTCAAAAATCCTCACCTAACAAAACAGTCTATTGGCATGGGTAATAAATAATATGAGATTTGGCTGCTTTCCTGCTGCCACATGAGGTGGTTGTTATCTAACCTAATTTATGTCTTCCACTCAGCTTTCAGCTTCATTTGTCTTTTCAGCCTCGTCCCAATTGCAAAAATACCAGAAAGCTCTAATGAGCTAGCTATGATAAACAAGAATTTTCTGTTTGAGACAGCTCCTGTGATTTGCTGTGCTATATGTGCAAAGTTACTCATTGTTGGCTATGCAAATATTTTTTCAAAAATCCACACCTCCCCTAACTTTTTTGGGGGGGGAAAAAAATTAACTTATATTGTTCCCCTGTACTTGTATAAACCTTAGCAAGATAATTGATTGACTGAATACATGCAGTGCATCACCTTACAGAAAGTTATTGATGACCTTATATAGATAATACAGTCTTGAAGCCTTCTGAAGAAATAATGTATTAAAGATGACATCTCTTCAACAGACAATTTCTATTACAGACTTATACAGTAGAGTGAAGATAAAATTGAGTGGGATATATAAATTTGGTGAATAAAAGATGAAAGGTTGTAATGGAAAGACAGTTAAGAAAAATGTGTATTTTGTAAAAGCTGTAAAAATGAGCAAATTACTAAACTTTCCCAAACTGTCAGTTTTTGGCTGTATTGAGCCTGACATGTATGCACCCTTACTAGTAAGACTCTTGGATTTGTCAGGAAGGTGAAAAATTGCAAAGAGTTTCCTTGTGGAGAGCAGAAAGAGAATAGCAGTCTTTCTGAAGAATTTCCCTGGTAGCCTTTGATTCAGGTGCACCCTTAGCTACCTTGATATGTGTTGTGGACCTGGTCTTTCTTTACACAAGCAGGCTGTGTATTAGAATTGCCATACCAGTGGAAATCAGCTGGCTTGTTGTTCAGAATTGGAGTGAGTTTTTATTAATAATACAAGTGTTTAACAGTGTTAAAATAATAATTTTTAGAGGAAAAAGTTACAAGAGTATAAAAACAGTATCAGTGACTATTGACATTGTATTTTGCAGTAAGTAGTAAGCGCACTTTATTAGGTGCTCCTATCATACCATCTAGTTTATTAAGCTAGTACAACTCTACTTAGGTCAGAAGCTTTTGAGAACTGCATTTTTCCTATCACTTTTTCTAAAGAGTGTTACTAAATCCTCTGAGAGCAGCTGCTCTGGGAAATCTGTTACTTCTCTACTCAGATGGAATGTCCTCTTCCTTCTTCCTCTTTTTTCTTCCCTATAATTTGGGCACTGGAGTACTGCATGATACTGTAAAGGATAAGGTCATATTTTCCCAGTCTTATTTAAGATTACATGATTGACATTTTTATTGTATGTATGTGTGAGTACTTTCTAGATCCTAGATTTCAGGTTCCTTTTTTTCTATTTACTGCCTTCTAAATCCCAGAAGTACTACTTTACTGCTTAACAAATTAAATGTGTGTTCATAAATGTATTCATAATTTATGTTCCCTTTAAGATTGCTTTTTTTATGTTTAACTTCCTCCAAGCTTTTTGTACAGTCTACATAAGGGACTAATTTTTTTTAATGGAGGAAGGGTTAGGGATGCAGTTGAGTGAGGAATGGCCGAAACTGCTTGTATTTTGTTAGATTTTAAGAAATCTGATTACAAGTGTCCCTTTTAATCCACTATTGATTCAAAGAGCTGGCTTTCTACTGGAGTACTATGATGTCAGTAACACACGTTTATGAGTGGGTCCTTGCCAAAGCATCAACCCACTCAGAAGCAGTGAGAAGGAAGAGCTCCACTAGTCAGTGTCATGCCTACTAATGGTTTGGTTTTGTTGGATCAGTTCTGAATTTCTCTAAACTTGATATCGTGACATGCAGTCCGCTTAGCTGCTTGTTCTGGTTACTGAAACCTAGCTTCTTTTTCTACTTCTGCTCTTTCATGAGGTAGATGTGGCTGGCATCTAAAACTGTGTTCAAGTAGAGAATTGACACAGAAAATGTCACTGTGCTGTTTCAAGATTGGTCTGTTGAGTATCTGAAAAATAATGAGGTTCCTCAGGAAAAGCATGAAATTCAGATAGCAGAACTTGGGTGCACAGGTAAGTTATTTAGAGGAGGAGGACAAGTGAGTCTTTGCAACTAAATTTTACATTTCTAGAAAAATTAACGTGTTCTGTTGTGATGAGGCTACTTTTTATGGATTTGTAAGTAAATTGTGGTATTTATTATAATGCCAGTTTGAGTATGACAAAATCTACACTTTTTCCTTTCAACTAGAATTTTAGTAGATGTCAGATCCCTTTATTAGCAGTGTTACATCTGATGAAGTTCACCTCTTTGAATGGAAACTAGGGGACCTGGAACATCTTTCATACGAGGAAGGGCTGTTGGAACTGGGGCTGTTTAGTCTGGAGAAGACGTGACTGAGGGGAGATCTTATTAACATTTATAAATATCTAAAGGGTGGGTGTCAGGAGGTTGGGACATCCCTTTTTTCTATAGTAGCCAGCAGCAGGACAAGGAGTAATGGGATGAAGCTGAAACACAAAAAGTTCCACTTAAACATAAGAAAAAACTATTTCACTGTGAGGATGACGGAGGCACAGGCTGCCCAGAGGGGTTGTGGAGTCTCCTTCCTTGGGGTCCTCCTTCAAGACCCACCTGGACATGTTCCTATGCAACCTGATCTAGGTGATCCTGCTTCTGCAGGGGGATTGGACTAGATGATCAGAAATGTGGCAAAGTAGATGCATGGTCTTCCTATGAGACTTGCTGTCACTTAGACATTGCTTCTGAGCTTCCTACAGATTTCTGTATGGAAGACTTCTTATCACAAAATCTCTTGCTTTGCCAGTTTGGAACATAATAAATTAGTTTTTGTCTTTTCTGTTGTACTTGGTAAAGTAACACATTTCATTTTTAAGGAAATACCTGACCTAGTTTAAGATTTTGGTACCAGGGCAAAGCAGCAGCATGCAATTTGCCTGTCTGTGTGATTTTTTTTTTTTTTTTCCCTCAAGAGTTTGTTGTAAAATTTTACAGTTTAAATTTACAATTTCTTGTTGAATATGAACACTCAAAACTCCTAATACAACCAGCTAGTTCTGCCTGAATAGGTGTGTACATCCAAGGCAAAAAAACCAAAAATAATTCTATCCACTGAGGAAAGAACTAATCTTCAGAACACTTTTTGGGTTTGTTTTTTTGGGTTTTTTTTTTTTTGATAGATGATATTAGAGTATCCAATGCCTCATCACTTTTGTACTTTTTTATTAATACCCAACAAGTTTGCAGATGCCCCAACTTTGCAAAGGGGAGCTGAAGTTACCAGAAGGCCTAGATATTCACCTAATGCAGTTTTTTGCAGAAACAGAGGTGAAAGCAAATCTTCTCTGTCCTTCCATAATGCTTAAATACCAGCAGTTCCTTTTCTGGTAGAGCAGAACTATGGGAAGATCATACCTTCTCACTTTTGTGGCATGTGCACCATTTCACATTTTGACCTGGGTTTCTCAGAGTTCTGGTATCCAGGGTTTCTCTCATCTGTCAGAGCCATAAATTGTCAGAGTATACTCTCCATGATGAAAAATACTCCAGTCATCCTTTTTGCTTTGTGAGTGGAGCTCTTTCAATCACAACTAATTACTGCATAGGTTACTACCATGGTTCAACACCTTTCCTATTATTTTTATATAAACCAATATTTCTTTCAGATACAAGTAAAGATAATAACTTTTAGAGGGCTTCCCATTAGAGAAATCAGTTACTTTTTGTTGTTTTGTCACAATCTCTTTCAGGGTAGAAACATTAAGATTTAATCCACTAAAGTGGTTGTTCAAGGCAGTCTGTATTCTTAAAAATACAAGTGTTTTTTTAATGGTATGCAGACAAATATTTTTCATTTAGTGCAGATGCCTTGCCTGGAGCCATCCAATCTTCATATGTTCTTTGTAAAATTTCTCAAGTCTTCATCTAGACATCTGTGGTTTGGATAACTGGTCATGCAAGGAAGAATTTTAATAATCATAAAATGGTGGGGGTTGGAAGGGACCTTTAGAGAGCATCTAATCCAAACCCTCTGCAGAAGGAGGTTCATGTAGATCAGTTCGAATAGGAACACGTCCAGGTGAGTCTTGAAGACCTCCAAGAAAGGAGACTCCACAACTCCTCTGGGCAGCCTGTGCCAGAGCTTCCTCACCTGAACAGTGAAATAGTTTTTTCTTATATTTAAGTGGAACTTTTTGTGTTCCAGCTTCATCCCATTACCCCTTGTCCTGTTGCTAGCTACTATAGAAAAAAGGGATGCCCCAACCTCCTGACACTTACCCTTTAGATATTTATAAACGTTCATAAGATCTCCTTTCAGTCTCCTCTTCTCCAGACTAAACAGCCCCAGTTCCTGCAGCCTTTCCTCATATGAAAGATGTTCTATACCCCTGATCATCTTGGTGGCCCTGCACTGGACTCTCGCTAAAAGTTCTCTGTCCTTCTTGAGCTGAGGAGCCCAGAACTGGACAGAGGGCTCCAGATGAGGTCTCACCAGGGCAGAGTAGAGGGGGACAAGAACCTCCCTTGACCTGCTGGCCACACTCTTCTTGATGCATCCCAGGATGCCATTGGCCTTCTTGGCCACGAGGGCACATTGCTGGCTCATGTTTAGTTTATTATCAATCAGGACTCCCAGGTCTCTCTCTGCAGAGATGCTCTTCAGCAGTTCGACCCCCAGCCTGTACTGGTGCATGGGTTGTTCCTTCACAGATGCAGGACTCTGCACTTGTCCTTGTTGAACCTTATGAGGTTCTTTTCTGCCCAATAATAACAGTAATAATAATAACCTGATTGTGTGACAATAACTCAGTATTCTGTACTTCTGGAACTTATGAGAAACAAGAAGACATCAGTCAAATAATAAGCAGTGAAACTGAAAAAAATGGGAGCTTCACTCTTATGCACCATGTCAAATTACCAGTTGATCATTTCCAGAACAGTGATTATTATTACACAGAATCATTAACTTTAATGAACTACATATAGAAAGTTCTACTGCCCATAATATGAGAGTCTACTTATAGTAAATCTTGGTGATGGGCATTTCTGATTTTCTTTTGTTTTTTTAAAACTATGTTATCTGAGAAACAGCTGTGGAAGATAACACATAGTCCCTCATATCTGTTCTAGAAACAGTGAACTATGACAATAAAAGGACTATATAGATTACAGCTATTAATGAGCTACACAACTGTTTCTGTCATAGCTATTAAATTCATTACACTTTAGTTTACATTTATTGAGATGTCCCATAAAAACAAATAGGTCATTTAGATCATTCACATCATGTTGTTAGAGGATCACTTTTTAGTTGCTAAATAAGGGATTATTTGTGTTATTAAGCTGCAGCAGTAGCACAGACATAACTTGGTCAAAGAATTTTTGAGAATCTTCCAGAGTGTTATGTACTTGTTTTCCGAGCTTCATTCAACACCTCTTGAATGGGAAATTCACTGAGGGGTGCTGCAGGTGGTATTTGACCTACACTTTTTCTCCTGGAACATGCACACACACTATTGACCTGCCACTTCGGAGTGGCTGACAAAATTAAAACCTAAAGTTTTTAATCTTTGTCTGTTCTCAGGTGGACTAATTCCTTTTCATTGTAGATAATCTCAGGGTTGGTGTCTTTCTCTCTTCTTTTTTGGATTTACCAGTTGAAGGATGCAGGATGGAATCTCTGGTATTTTTCAAAGCAGACTACAAAATTGACATAAATAACAATCAGTTTTAAACATGCCTTGTCCAGTGAAACCTGTATCAGCCAGAATGCTGTTAGACTGGTAGACAATGCCACAGATGCATGTAGAGAAGATGACATTCAAAAATTAAAAGCATCAAAATTAGTGTATACACTGATGCCAGTGCTACTTTTGGTGCTGAAGAATCCGTTCTGAGTTATGGAAAAGGAGACAGAAAATAGCTTGTGGTTTGCCCAGAAACAAAAGCATGTGGGGATAAATCCTGCATAACACTGACTACTTGTAGAAAGTGCAGATGACAGCGTAATAAGCTATTGGAGTAGTGTCTGATACCTGAAGTGCTGCCATTAATTTCAAAGCCCTAGGATAGTAGATAAAGTAGCCTTATAAGCCATTGAGATGTTTCAGTGCTACTCACAGAATCGTGCTTTGTCATCTGCATAACATGACATTTCTTTAGCATTTAGTAGAGAGCCATTCTAGTGAAGGCTTGGGAGCCTTCTTCAGAGACACAAGATCAAGACTTACATTGATAAACCTGATCATATATACTACTGCAGATAGTTGCTACTATAACCTGTTGAGGACAGTTCATCTAAACAAAACAGAAGAAGAAAGGTCTTATTTAACAGAGGAGTCTCCTGTGTACATCCTGCCTCCAGAGTGAGTTAAGCAAGTTAAATAAACTGTATTGAGAGTCTGTTTGCCTTTCCATGTGAAGCAGTAATCTTACATAGTCTGAGAAGTTTCAGGAGTTGCTTGTATATTGTTGGTACCCTAGAGATGGGAACTTCAGTCAGTCTCTAACAATTCTGGTCTTCTAATATTAAAGTGTTTCAGGGTGCATGGTGAATAGCTGAAGTATTTTCATATCTCAGCCTAGTTTTATTATTGTCTTAACTTTTATGAAAAATTAAGTTCAACAAGAAGGAACGTTGACTCAAAGTCTTTTAGAATTTATTGACGTGCCAAATTTGCTTTAGGCAAACCGATGTCTTCTGTAGCAGATATATTCCTTGCCCAGATTATTTTAACCTGGAGTTGAAGGCAGAAACCTAGCATTTCGAACTTTTTACTCTCTTGCCAAAACCTAGAGTTGAGAGGGTATGTCCTGAAGTCTTGAGAAACAGGAATGTGGTAATCCAAAGCAGTATGTTTAGTTCCCTCTCTGTAGATGATAGCTTTTTGTTTTCACATGCATGCTTTTCCATCTAAAACATATTTAGATAAGCTTATTTGCTTGTGTAATAGCCTATTTATAGTGGTGTTTATTTACTAATAAACCAGTTTTTAAATGCTGTACTTGTGCTTGTTGAATGATAATCAAGATTCGGTTAAAAAAAGACTTTCACAAATATTAGTAAATTATTTTGCAGAGGAGAAATGCAACATTACCCATTTCTTAACAAAATTGTAGTTTAAATAAATATGGATAAGCCAAATTGCTTACACAGATTGCACTTTTATAGTGTATGCTTCTGGGTAGCTTACAAGTGCCAAATGTTTGTGTAAAGTGCATCAATCAGTGAGAAAAGATTTTATTTCTAAAAAAGTAAATAAAAATCAAAGTTGCAAATAGAGAGCTAGATTAAAATCATTTATGTAAACAGAAATATCTTACTTCCAAATTGAAACTTGTTACCTCTACTACAGTCTAGATTGTGAGAACAGAACTTGTTCTATCATCTTTTTCCATTATTGTCTATAGCATCCTGCATCTGAACATCAGAACTGACATCCTCTATTTTTGCGAGCAGACAGAGGACTCAAAATGAGCCTAAGATGAGATAATGAAGAATAACATTTTGCTTATCCGTGGCAATACACAACTGTTCTTGAATGTGTCGGCAAGTTGTGTAGAACGGTGAAAAAGCAGTCTTAGCCTGCACAGACCTCTAGTAACGGCCTCTGTACCATGAAACAGGACTTCAGCTAGTAGATGGTTGATTTGTGGTTCTGGTCTGGGAGCTACCTTACACAGATTCTTTCCCTGCAGGCAGAATTTACTCCTACTAAGGTTGTTTCATATTATCTTGATTGGACCTCACTTGTTTTATTTGGTTTCCATCTATGAGAAATGTGGGTTCTGAGGAGTAAGGTATGACTTGTGTTCTTCATGAGGAGCAGGTCTTCATGGGTTAAGGATATGGGGGTTTTTTTTGTATGCAGATTTCAGATGTATAGAGTCTTAATTGTTTGATTCTTTCATTTGTAGTAACACATATTTTTGTAAGGTAAGTTTCTTGGGCTTACGATTCAGTTGTTTGTTAGAAAGAATCACAGAATCATAGAATGGTAGGGGTTGGAAGGGACCTTGAGAGATCATCTAGTCCAACTCCCCTGCAGAAGCAGGTTATTTCAGATTTTTTAGTGAAAATATGTAAAATTAATTGAAAGTGAAAACAGTTCTGTTTAGTGATGAGAGCTCCTATGTGTGTGCTTAGTTTTTCTGTTTTGAAAAAAAACCAAATGACCTGTATTTAACTTCAGTGAGCGCTCTTCATTCAATGAGCAGATCCGTCAGTTCTCTAGAATGAGACAGAACTCGAGCTGTACTAGCATGTTCTGTAATGCTTAAGATAGATGGGGAATACTTGGCCATAGTACTTTATCTCCAGAATAGAATGACAGCTTTGCTTTACAGAAGTGGTTTTCAATTTTAATATTGTTTCAACAAGCTTTTCTATTAACTACTTCTTATCCCAGATTGTCAAGGGTCAGGTAATTCTAGAAATCTAGAAATGAGGGACTTTGTTTGAAAGTGCTTATTTTTCCTTAAAATGTAAACATTGTTGATTTGGTGTCTTTTTTTATTAGATTTGTCTTGTATACCAAGGAGAGTATATGTTTTAGGAGCCATATCTATATGTTGTTTGTTTCAAGCAGCAGTTTATTTGAAGTGTGCAAATATTCTCTTAAAATATGTTGATTTTGGGATCGAGCTGGCTCTTCTTATGAGTGATGTTCAGTGCATTTGGGAAGGTACAATTTTGTAGTTTTGTATGTGCTGCTGAGTGAGTTCATTTCCACAGTGGTGTCAGCTGCCCAGTAAAGCTCATTTGTTTAATATGAAAAACCACAAATCCTAACATTTCAGCTGTAGGTGATAGTTTTGAGAATCTTTGTGCAATCCCCATTGTCAAGTACATCAGTACAGGATGAATCTTCAGGCTCCAGACTGATTAGCGTGCAAATTCCTAAGTTATACAGTGCTACTGCTTTCAGTACTCCAGAGCCTCTCCAGATCCATGAGGCAGATTACAGATTGAATTAATTTTTAAAAATACGTTTTACTCATCTTGATTCCAAATGCAAAATTGTGAATTATCTGGATAAAACCAAGTCTTTTACCATTTTCTGTTATTTGACGCTGGTATTGACAATGCATCCTCTGACCAGAAAACTAAGATTACAGCTGTTTGTATGCATAAGCCAGTGATTGGCTGTTGTGTATCTTTAGTAGGTTCAGAGGCTTTAAAACAACATGAGTGCTATGTTGCAGCTTGAAATGGGTGTGTTATGTGCTCGTTACTTGGAGGTGCTTGTGGGCTCGGAGTCTGTTGGGGCAGAACTTGGGATTGCTGAAGTGCAATCAGATCCATATTGCTAGTATGAATGGTCCAGGCATATTGCCTCCTGAGCCATGCCCTGTTACTGTCTTAGTTGTCATGGCCCAAAACTCAGTCAGTAAACATTAAAAAATTAGTAATATGGACAGTAACAGTTCAGCGCTTGAGCGTTTTGTTTAGCAGGGAAGAACTGACCAAAGGGACCATCTATCTTGATGATATTTCCTAGTAGGAGAGTTAACCACCTCACGTGATGCTGTTTATCAGTTTAGTAAACTTTCTGTATGAAAATGAGGTATTCATTCACTTCATTATTCATTTTGAGTGCCGTTTCTGGACTCGTTTTAGAATTGGCAACAAGAATTATATAAAATATTAATATTTTTATTTAAAAGCTAATTTATATTTATGATTTGCTATTGTACATTTATTAAAATGTCTGTATTTGTGTTTATGTGCAGTCATTCTTGCAATGTATAGACACATGTGTACATATGCACGCATATATATAGCATCTTTAGAGCTAATTCCTGTAAAATTAGTCATTGATTGCTATTATAATGTTCTTGGAAAAAAGATACCTCAGAGCAAACAGTGTTTGGTCTTGTTCAAGACTCACAAGTTTCATATGGTTGTCTCTTGTAAATTGTATTAAATATTAATAATATCAAAAATCAGTCATAAACATCTTGATGCTGAAAATTTCAGAGTAAGGAGCACTTCACTGAGGGTATTTGAGGCATGTGATTCCCCTACCCCAAAGAAAAGTGATTCTTAGTTAAGACTTGTGTTTTAACTGGCAAGACTTATTGTACTGCTCAGATGAACTTGAGTACTGGGTGCAAGGTAGAACTTGAAAGCAGAAGATACTGTATTCCCTTGCTAGCAATAACTAGTTTGGCTTATTCACATCAGCTACTGTTTACTTTGCATCTTTTGCCTTGTGCCAGCTGTTGACCACAGAGGGAGGCAGTTAGGTTTTGGGGGTTAGTTTTCTGAAGGATTTGAAAAGAGATTAGTAATTTTTGCTAGATTAGTGAGATGAATTCAGTTTACCACGTGCTCAGATGAGCAGCAGAGCACACACAAGACCGCAGGAGAATAGGGGAGAGAGCTGCATACATATAATTAAAATGAGAAACTGTTAAGCACTGATGACCCTCGATCTTTTTTGGTTAAAAACAGACATATCTCCAGGGAAGAGGAACAAGGGTTTTTTTGTGGCTTTGATTACACTGCCAGCTTGTAAGTAGAGGTGACCTGCCACTGTTAGTACTCCAACGATTTCATTGATCCAGAGTTCTATAGATAAGTACTGCCTGGTCTGCTGGCACTTGCTGTTCATCTTATGTCCATGCCATATGCCTTCAGTCATATCATAGAATCATAGAATAGTAGGGGTTGGAAGGGACCTTTAGAGACCTTCTAGTCCAACCCCCCTGCAGAAGCAGGTCAACTTAGAGCAGGTCCCATAGAAATGTGTCCAGGCGGGTTTTGAAAACCTCTAAGGAAGGAGACTCCGTAGCCTCCCTGGGGAAGCCTGTGCCTGGGCTCCCTCACCCTCACAGTGAGATAGTTTCTTCTTATGTTTAAATGGAACTTTTTGTACGAGGCTATGTTTTGGATTTCTCATCATATCCAAATCCTCTCATGTCTATTTAAATTTCTTTTTACTTCTTTAATGGTCTCTGAGTCACAATCACTTTAAAAAATCCAATATTGATTGAGGAAATGGACAGTTTGGAGGGTTAAGAAGGAAGCCACACACCCCCTCACCTGTTTAATTTATAACTGATGCTGCTGTCAGGAAAGAGAAACCAACCATCTTATGCTTTTAAAGGAATTGGGTGTAAGTTGCTAAAACCTCATAGTATACTAAAGCATGAAGGCTGCAATTTAGTTGTATTTTTATTTTACTGTTTTTGATTTATGTGAAGTTTGGTTTATTTTAGTTGCACAGTTTATTTCAGCCTATTTGACACAGACCAACAGTATGTTTTAACTGGCTTTTGTGACACATGAGATGACCAGACATCAGTATACATCAGCATTGGCATGAGATGAGGGGTATGCACGTTATGAGTATTTAGTGTAACATTAATTCACAATTTGTGAGCTCTTTTTGTTCGGGAGTGTCATTCAGCATCTGATGATGAATAGGAGCTGCATGAACCTGGCGTGATGCAACTGCTCTGGTTTTACAAAAGAATATATGAGGTGTGTAAAACACAGTCTTACACTTCAATTTATTGCATTGAGATCGTTGTAGCATGAACAGCATTTGGATATATAAACAGCCACTAAGCTGAGCTATGCCCTCTTTTTGAAAATAGAAATTGCTGCACATAAGAGGCACGATGGAAAATGTGTACAGTCTATACAATCTTCTAGCAGTAGATTGAGACCAGTGGCACTTCCCCGAAAAAATAAATTACCCGAAATTTGCAACACATTCATATTCAATTTCATCACAGCAGATGCTCATTAGTATGTTGTTATTAATTGGTATTCACTTTAGGTTTTGTTTAAAATGAAGATAATAATTAGATTTTAATTACTGCATCTTTCTAAGGGGGGGGAGGGGAGGAAATGCCTCTCAAAGCATTGAAGTATTTCCTGTACACTCTGCTCCATTACATGTATGCCTTGAAATAGTCTCTGAGATGTATTTTTATGCCAAGAGACTTCTTTTCTAGTTTCTTTTCTTTCTTTCCTGTTTTTAAAATATTAAGAACTGATTCTAAAGGATTTGTTTGATGGACATACTGAATCATATCACAGTCATAAGAGCCATTGCTCTTTCTAATCAAATTACCAAAAAGGCTTTTCACAAAAGTAACTCTCTCAAGCAGCTGATTAATGAAGTGGTGCCACTGTTTTGTATTATAATTAATTGAAGTAATACAAATAACTTTTGTAGCCTGTGGAAATTATCTCCTTTGCAAAGCAGTCTAATAGAGTTAGCAAACTAGATGGGGGAATTTCTTGGTTTGTTTTTATTTTTAGTTTCTGATCGCCTTCATCTTCCATAAAACCGTAGGTGATACAACATAAAACAATAGATGACAAAGAATACAAAAGAATGCCACCACAGAGAGGGTTTGAAGAAATGGGAGATAGTCTGGTGCAGAGGAAAGCAAAAGTGCAGGAAAAAGAGATTGCAAAAAAAATCTAAAGTCATGAGTGTGGTGGGAATATAAAGAAGTAGAGGAATTTGAGAGGTGCCAAAGAGTAAATAAAAGACTTCAACGTACTGTAGATAAATATGAATAATCTTTAAAAGTATTGCAAAAGCATTGGTCATCACACTTCTTTGGTCAATACATGAATTCACAACAGTTCAAAGAAAATTAATCTAAGGAGGGGCATTTAGTTTTCTGGCCTGTTCAAATAAGCACTTTCAAGGTACAGAGGTTTTACATGCTGCTTAAAAAGTGTTTAACAGAGTAGCACTGTATGTAGGTAAGTAAAACTTCAGAACTAGAATCATTGGTTCAGTCTTCTGCTACCTTGCTGTTTTGTATTTCCATCTACTTTTCCTCCTGTTTATTTTTCTCTTTTTCTCAGAGCTTTCTTACCTGGATTCTCAACATTACCATTCTGCCTTTAGTTACTGAACAGTTTTTAAATGTTGGTGTCTTAGCCAGTCAGACACTCTAGTAACAGGATGGAGGAGAATGAGGCATCTCAACTAAAGTTCCTTGAGATGTAATCTAAAACAACAAGCACTGAGGGGAGCAACCTTCTAATTTCAACACCTAAATGTAGCTGTCACCGACAGAAAACAGGTGAGAGATAAGGCATCTGAAGTTCTCCTCGGGCCTTGTGTTTAGTGCAGGAAGATGCTCACCGATGGTTAAGTCTTTCTAGGTCCCCATACTTTCAGAGAGTTGAGCTTTGGCATTTCTGAAAAAGGAGGAAGGGTAGTCACTGGCAATTTTTCCAAGCTGTCCGTACAAGATTAAGAAAACCAAGTTCAGTTCGTTCTTCTTGCCAGAAGGGTTGCAAGCTTGTGCCTGCTGCTTTGGGGGAAATTACCTACTCACTGATTATGCTGTTTTGGAGTGAGGGAATTGGGACCATTCTCCACTTGAATTTTCACTTTGATGAAAAAACACATCACAGTTTGCTGGGCCAGAGAGAGGTGAAGTGGGCACAAAGAGGACCTTGCTCCAGAGATGAGTTTCTAGGTGTTTGTGAGACAGGAGAAAAGATGGTGCTATCCCTTCAGTCCAGTGGTCTTGTTAAACATCAGCAGCTCTAGGGACAAGACAAATAATAAACTAGTGATTTCAGTCAAGCAGGGTGGACTTGAGCACATGTAGAGGCACAGCTGACCCTCAGGAATTCCAGAAATACATATGTGTTGTGTCTGTGAAGTCTCCCTTCCTAATGTATGCACTAGCGAGTGTTCCCCGATACGTGTAGTGGCCAACCAAGATTATTTTCTTTTGACTGAGCATTTTGTACCTAGTTTTGCGCTTAGCCATGGGGAAGTCTGCATATCCAGTGTTTGTAATTCAACAACTTTGTTGAGAAGGACACCATCAGTTTCCTATTAACCTGTGAAATCTTAAATTCTTCCTAGGAAGGCAACTTGGCCTCCTGATGCTACACAAAACAGTTGTGCAACCATATTAAACCAAGATTTCTTTAAATTAATATTTTATTGGAGAGGCATAGTTCATTTTTTATTACGTTTGTTATTTTTATATTAGAAGCTTATTTTTTCTGTTAAAGGAATAAATAACTGAGCTGAATGCAAACTATATACCTTTGGTTCCTTCATTTGTTTGCTGTCATTTTAAATTGAATTTTAAAAAGGGGAAAAAGGAGTTTGGTTCCATGGAAAGAACAAAGTGTTTCTTTCCATGACACTGTCTCCCATAACATCCTCATCAGAACACTCAAGCAGTGTGGCTCGGATGAGTGGACAGGGAGGTGAATCGAGAGCTGGCTGAATGACAGAGCCCAGAGGGTGGTGATCAACAGCACAGAATCGAGTTGGAGGCCTGGGGCCAGTCTTGTTCAACATCTTCATCA
>NC_084759.1:82233943-82268943 GCF_028858725.1 Colius striatus
AAGACAGACACACTCTTAGCTTTCTTCAGGAAGAGTTACTCTCTGCTGCATAATCCTTCCTCTTAGTATCTTTGTGTGCAGTCTTTTGTAGGCTGAATTAATCTTTGAATATGATAATCTAGGAATTACATGGTATTTTAGATTATATCTATCCAGTCTCTTGTACACTGGTCTGTAGGTTTGCTGGAAGTAACCTCTACAGAGGCTTTCTTGAGTCATCCTGTTCATAGCTGTATCATATCATTAACTTACAGTTAAGTAATGATGGAAATCTTGAGATTTGAGGGCTTGAGATTTTTCCTCCTGTCATTTTGGAACCATGAGTTCATACCTCAGGCTCATGACATTTTGATTTACTTTTATTTCCTTTTGGAAACATCTATTTCCTTTTGGAACATTCATTTTGGACTGCGTAATCCCACGTGTAATTTTAGACTTCAAGGTTAATGAATTATTTCTGAAAAATAGTATGATGGCTTCTACACTTCTGTAATTTCCTACCTTCTGCCTTAATCAGAGAATGTTTCTTGGACCTTCACTGCTAGTTGGAGAAAGTTGAATAAGATTAGTTTCCCAGACTAATTATCAAAAAATTCTAAGAACTCTATTAGGACTTTCTGTTCCACTAGACATTTTATCTTTCAGTATGGTATATTATTTTCTTAGCTATTTGAAAGTTATTGTATAATCTTCAGCCAGCCAGTGATTTCAATCTTGGTTCTACAGCAGATGTTAAGGCCAGATAAATTAGCTCTGTTAGTCTTACTTTAAAAATCACTGTTGTTTGAAGAAACTGTCTATCTCAGTCTGGTAAACCTGTGTACAATTCTGTCCCATTTTCAGATATGTTTGGGAGGAAATAATATTTGTATCGCTCTAAAATACATACAGAACTTGAGAATAATTGCCTATGGCTGTTTTGGTCACCTTCTCATTTTATAGATACCAGTGCTCTGTTTTCTAATAATATATGATACTGATACTTACTTCAGTGCTACGGAGTTTAAATTAATTATTATTTTTCCTATTTTGTTTTAGTTGTAAAGTGGAAATTTAGTGAACTTTCCTTTGTAACATGAAGCGTGTGTTTATTTTCCTTTGGAAGCCCAAAATTTTTGTTTCCAAGCCATCATTCAGAAGCCATTCAGTCCTTGACCTGTAGTCAACTTTATTGCTTTTATCAAAAATGGTGGCAAAATTTTAATTTGTACACCTTTGTTGTTTTCTTCTCTTTACTTTTATGTGACTAAACCACTTATTTACTGTTGTTTTGATTTTGATTTGAAGAGGTGTTTTGCTTTGTTTTGGGACATTGTTTTTTAAAGCCTAAGTTGCATGGGCTTTAAGCAACTCTACCTTTTATTGCCATTTTTCCAGAGTTTTAAAGACAAGTAATTCTTCTTTCTTGCAGATTCTATTTATTCTTAAAAGCAGCTTCAGTTTGTTACTCATCTTGGAGTATTTTTCTATGAAAAGAAAGATCTTTTCTGTGACTGGAGAGTCAAGATACAAGTGTGTTTTCTACCATAGTTTGAAGGAATTCTTGTCTTCTGTCACTCAGAACCTTGAGATTTTGCTACTAATTCACTTGCATTTTCTATAATTGCCTCAGCAAAATACAGAACCTTAATTACAGAACAGGTTTGTTTGTTCAGCTCTTTATATTGAAGGTCCATACTATTTATTGAAACAAAACCTAAAATAATAATTGTGAAGTCGATGGGAGTTCAGAAAGACATTCAGCTTGCTCCCTTTTGCTGCAAGGGTATCAATACATAGACAACTTTATAAAGATAGGCTAAATTTAAAAAAAAAAAAACCTCTGGTGATAAAGGTTCTACAACCAGTTTGTTCTGGTGCTTTGCTGTACTTACTATAGAACGGTCTTTATGTCTAAGATGAATTTTGCTTTCTGAATCTTATTCAATGCACAATGAGTAATGGAATATTTTCTTTCTCTTAGAGTGTTACTTAAAACCTGTGTGCTATTTTCTTTCCAACTACAAATCTGATTCTTTTGGAGGAACAGGGGAAGAGTTTTCCACTTCATGTTTATAGACCTTCCATACGTCAGAGCTATCAGAGTGGAATATAGAAGAAGGATTAAATTGTTTTTCAGACCCTTATTCTGTTTATTTATACCAATATGGTATTCACAACGTGCAGCAACAGTGTTCACTCATTCTCTTGCGACCTACTGTTATCCTTGTGTACTGTTTTTGGTTCATCTTTGCCTTGTAAGAATGAAAAATAAGATGGTTAGTCTATGTGATACTTTATTGTTTAAGTGACTAGTGAAGTTAGCTATCGATTCTGTCATCCAGGATTATTTGGATTATAGAGTTATGGATCTTTAGTGCTATAAATAATGGTAGCATTTATCCTGCAAACAAATGCTTCCATTCACCTGGAAGTTTAAAGTCTCATGATTAATATGTTTAATATGTTAACATTGTGATACAGTGCAAGGTTTGTAGTTTTCACACTACACAAAATGAAGTTCTGAAATTCTTTGCTGTTTTTCTAAACTAGGAACTGTTGCACATTAATATCAGGTCAAAAAAAATTGAATTTTCAATATCACTATGCCAGATCCTTTAATTTACATTATACTAGTAATAGCATGAAGACTATTTGGCCCGATTTCTTTTTTTTAAAACAGGAAAGGAGAAAATGCTCCATTGTAACATATTCAAAATGTTTTCCACACTTTCTTACATTTAGTTTTTCAAAGCTGGGGTGTGTGTTTAGTCAGACATTGCTACCTAGGTGAACAGTCAGAACAGTAAGAAGCAGCAGGAATATCAAAGTTGTACCATATTCTGTTCATTTGGATGAAAAAAGGATAGATAAACTATTGATGATTTTAAACATATGATGTTTAAATACAGGAGTAGGCTTGCTTTGCACACATTAACTTCAGAAGTTAAAACGGTTGCATTTTTATGGCTACATATCATCAGAAGATGAAAATAGAATGTAGTAAGCTTTATATCATTATTCCACTCAAATATTGGTATTGTTAAATATTCAAAGATACTACAATTTTCATTTTGCTTCTACAGTAAAATGAAAACCTTTTAAAATGAAGATAAATAGAGCTCACATAGAGTCAATGGAACTGCTCTGCCTCATGCAAATGTCTCTAATTCAATAACCCTACCTAGCATCAAATAGAAATGTTCATGGAAGATAAGGATACTGCAGTCTCCATAGTCACGATCCCTGCAACATTATTCCAAAAGCACTAATATCGCTGAGGTTGTATGGTACTGTAGTGGTTTTTTTTAGCAAAATAGGATCCCGGTGACAGGAATTCTTTTCTGTTCCACACTGTAAAATGGGCCTGAAAGACACCAGCTTCCCACCGTCCCATTTCTGGGAGAGAGAACATCACAAATACAGTCCACAAAGCATTTAAGTATTTCAAGGACAGAAATTGCAAAGAGGTTGCATTATATTTTTTCATAATATACTTTCAACAATTTAGCCCATGTTTATTGGATTCAGAAAAGTCTGGGCATATCTGTTTAAAGGGCAAGCAGAAGAAAGTGAGGATGGGAGGAAGATAACTTTGGGAAAAGTTATTTACTGTTCCTCTGTTAGAGAGATCTGTATCCTCAAAGTACATGCCACTTTGTGGAAATAGAATATAATTGTTTTGATCATATACTTACAGACTGCAGTTTTGTAAAATTAAATGCGTATTCAGAGGATATTTTCATAGCTTTATGTGTGCCTCAGTCCACTCTTCTCCGCAAACCCCAAAAATGCCTGGATTACTTTATGGGTGAATAAACTGAAAAATTGTGTTGGGGAAAAAGAAGCTCTTCTAAGCTGTGTGACCTAGACATAAAACTGTAAAATTCGTCTCCAAATATTTGTGTGATTCCTGTCATTTCAGTGTTGATGTTTTTCCCGTACGTTCATAACTTGGTGTGCTAAGTAGCAGATTGAAGTGATTATTTTGAAGTTTTTATAGCTCTTAGAAAGAAGACGGTTTATAATGGGGACATTAGCAGAGGTGCTTGTCAGTATGGTTTAGTGTATGTCCTCCTGTCTGCTGGTGGTGGTGGTGAGACTGAGGGAGATGCAGCTGAGGTGGAAGAATGGGCCTGAGCAAGGAAGTGTTCTTGTGCTGGGATACAGTGGGGAGTTTCAGTCAGATAAAGGGATGAGAGCATATGTGTGGTGAAGCTGAAAGGATTGTATTGTATATGCAACTAGTGTAGAGAAATGGAGACTTCTGGCATCAGGACAAGATACCACTTTTTTATCGATAGACTACAAAAAAAGTACTTGTTGCAATAAACAAGCAGACATAGTTATCTGATGTAGTTACCTGATAAGTAGAAATAATATAGCCTACGTGCATATGTGTACATGTATTTTATTTTTAAGATAGCAACAACTGGAATGTGACATAGCTCTTTTCAGAGAGTACAATTCGATACACAATGCATTTCTGTTTGCGTCACGTCTCCAGACGCAATCTCTAAGATTTCAGTTCACTATAGTGATCCAAGCAAACAAATGCTCCTCTGCACATTTGCTGTCAAGTACTTTGTCTTCCAATCATGTTGTTTTGAAGAGATTGTAAAATAATAATTTTCAAGAATTTAATCTTTGAGTATGTCTTCAAAAGCACTTGTTCATTTTTCCTTAATGTGTTGTTTTCAAAAGAGAGATTTCTGAACATTTTCTTTTTAATTTGAGTCACTGTTTCTTGAGCGTTTTTAAATCTCACTAACTTTTTTGAAAGCAAAAACTATTGAAAAACGATTCACTGTACTTTGTTTGAACCATTCCAAGTTCAGTATGAGCAGTTAACTGATCTTTAAATCCTAACTTACCATGCCATAACGATCATGCTTTTTTCTATTGACAGTTGGACATTTCTAACATTTGAAGTGTGACTTTTTCTCCATTCTGTTTCTGCTCATGTGGTCTTTTTTTAAAACCTATAAAATCTAAGTAAACCCTGCTACATTGTACATTTCTGTAACCCATTCTCTGAGCACAAAACTTAGTGGGCTGTGACACTTCTCTTGGAATATGAATTGTTATTTTCTCTGCTTGTGAATGAAATACATGAAAATAATGAGTTAAGAGTTAGAACATATCCACAATGTGGGAAATGTGTGACATGATGGGAGAGCGTTTACCGTGTCTCATACCACTAATAAAAGAGTTTTGATTAATGAAGTCTTTTTTCCCTTGCACATTGTATTAATGTTGTGGGTGGGATGAAGTAGTGGTTTAACTAACTTCTGTCTCCTCGTGAACTGGAATGGTTATTTGACCTCTTCAAATAAATTTCCTGCTGCTGTTACTGATGGGATTTTTTTCTGTTTGTGGGGAAAAGTTGACAGAAATAAGACTATTTTTTAACTACCTAAGTATATAGATACATGCCAGCTTGTTACATAACTCATGGAATGGTGTAGTCTAATGTCATCTGCCTCCTTTATCCATTCTCTTGTAAATTTCTCAAAATCGAAAATGTTTCTTAAAGCTCCATTTTCTTCACTGTTTCTTTTTTTTTCTGCAGCTCTTTGACATTCATCTTGCTGGTTTCATCTCTGTTAGTAAAAGTTGGGGCCTCTTTTTTGGTGGGAGCAGTTCTGTTTTTAAATGCAAGTCAGAGGTGACAAGGCTTCTTTTAATGACTATTGCTTCTAGTAGCAATAAGCTCATTTCTCTAGTATAAAGTGCAAGACTAGCATGGTTTTTCTTTTAGAAAACCTTTAGATTTGATGACTCTGGAGCAAACTTTAAAAAAAAAAATAGAAAAATTCCTGTATTTTAGTTACCAGAATTCTGACATCAGTGCTAATTTTTTTAAAAATTATTTTAGTAGAAATTAGAAGTATAAACTTTCTAACTGTACAATCCAGTATACCTGTGCCTAGGCATAAGAAGGATAATGTAAAGCTAAGGCTTTAAAGAGGTTTTTTAAAAGATACAATTATCTGTATGATTTTTAAGTCTCGTAAGAAATGTATTTTAGAACTTGCCAGTGATGGCTCATAATCACTTTGATATTTTGAGGAAAATGGTAGCTTTAAACAGATGATACAGAATTTATTTTTAAAAATGTATTGTGCTTATACAGTTGATGGCTTTTATTTCCATAATGTTTTTTACTACATAATTATACATCTTAATTACGTAATTACCGTCATAATTATTATGTAATTACATGTAGTTCCACTAATTACAAAATCAGGAAGTGTAATTATCTACTAAAAACTTTCTGAAATCTTATTTGTTCACTAGAGATTTTTTTAAAAGACCAGTGACCTACTGAAGATGGTGTACAGTACTGTACATAATACCAGCTCTCCTTTTCCTCATAGCCAGAACAGTTTGAGAGGGTTGTGGAAGGGCTTTCATGTCTTTAATTATGACTTCCTTTAAAATTAGGTGAGAAACCTTGACTGTGTTGCCTGTAAATTTGGAGCCTCTTAATTTTTGTCATTGGTAACTTAAGATTTAAAGATTTTGTAGCTAAACTTACAGAGACTAGCACAGTTTCATTAACACCTTTATAACTTTATTATTTGTATTTGGGTGACAATATTGGGTTCAAGTATCTAGTGTCAGCTCTGAAGATGTTTGGAAAACCGTTTGTGGCCACGTATGTGTGGAGTGAAACCTTGATTCCATGTAAGAGAGGGAAAATGCAGCTGATTTCTTAGAGATTTCTTTTATTGAGTAAAACTGCTTTTTAAAATTTGGTTTCCTATATCAATATATGTTCATATCTGTGTGATGACTCATTACTGTAGCACCTACTTGGTTATAAATTTGTCTAACTGTGTAGTTCAAAATGGTTTACTGCATATTAGGGAAGAGAAAATGAATATTGTAACATTTTGTGGTTCTTTTATCCTAATATTGTATTAAAACTGGGCAGATAGAAACTCTATTTTCTATATATTGTCATGTTCATATATCTTTGGTAAACTCAATGAAGAGTATTGTAAAGTGTTAAATTTGGTGACGCATCAAAGTGACACCAGAAATACAAGCTATTTCTCACACTTACTATGACAGCAAGAATGCTTTTAGTATGTCACAGTATTAAAGCAAACCACCAAGGGGAAAATACTTTCAGTAACAGAAAACAGAATTAATATTCAAGGAATGATGTAAAAAAATAAGTGATCACAGTTTATGATATTAATAAAAAGGAAGAAAAATGTAATCTCTGTGTCAGAAGAGAAAAAGTGAAACAGAAACATGAAGAAAATGGGTTACTGGAACGTTGAAATATCTGTGGAATGCCTCAAGACTTAACACTGCATTGCACAGCTATCGGCATGTAATTTTTCAGTGCTTATTATATAAGGCAACTTTTTTACTGTGTACTTGACAAA
This sequence comes from Colius striatus, assembly GCF_028858725.1. Classification (NCBI taxonomy): domain Eukaryota; kingdom Metazoa; phylum Chordata; class Aves; order Coliiformes; family Coliidae; genus Colius; species Colius striatus. Next base: position 82,241,326 of record NC_084759.1, read on the forward strand.
AGCTATTTTAAGCTTCCAAACTTGGCCCAGGTCCACAGGTACCGTCAATCTGTCATCTTCTTGATATTCAATGTAATTACCTCAACTCACATCTGCTAAGCATATGAGTCCTAAGGAGAATTTGTCTCCCAACCAGTTTGAATTGTATTGACCTTCAAACGAAGTACATGGAATTATTATTTGTGAACACAGACTGTGAAAACAGGATCCTTATTTGATCTCCAAGATTTAAATTAATGCTGCAAATAAAATTATTGTAATTATTATACTTACTGAAGTATAACTGTGTGGGAGATGTATTTTGAAATATCTTTATGTATCCTTAACAAACAAAGGGGTTTTTTTCAAAGACATGTTGAAAATATAGTTATGTTCTTTTCTCCAAGGAACGAAAGGAGATAAATTCATACCTTTATTAAGGACTAGAAGGCCATGTAGTGAGTAGCACAATGGAAAATATTTGTGTTATTCCATAGTGTACATTAAAATGGTGCATGATATACATATAAAAGTGCAGCACAAGGCAAAGAAGTGTTTAAATGGAGTTTAAATTTTACTTATTACATGAAAAAAATACTTCCCTTAATAAAGGAGTATTAGATTTTTGTCATCTTTCCATCAGAAAAATGTGTCAGTGTCAACCAATCCAGATGGATCTATTTCTGGAGGGAAAGAAAATTGAGTACTCGAAGCCATTTGTGTGATGGTACTGTCATGAACATAAAGAGTGCATGAGAAACTGTTTGAACTATATATTTCAGGAAAACGTGTGTGAATGCAGCCATGGCCTCTTTGCCTTGCAACTCATTCCTCCACTTGCGTGGTTTTTGAGTCTCTCTCAGCAAAGCCACATTTGTTCCTTGACAAGCAGCAGCTCTCTTCGTTTTTTTCCTCCAGTTATTTCAAGGATTATCTATTCAAAACAGTCTGACTACCAGATTTCACGTTTCAGACTAGTGTAATTCCATATTGTTGTTCTAAGAACAAATAAGTCTTCTGTGATGGGCCAAAATGTGGCTCAGCTTAGAGGAAGAATCACAGCAGGATGTTCTTCTGTCCTGGCTTGTCTCTCTTCTGTGAGAGGGCTTAGATGAGTGAGAGCTGCATCTGGTCTAGTGGGGAGCTCTTTGTTTTTATCTAACAGAAATGAGTTTGGAAGAAGCTGATTTGATCGTGCCAGGATTACAACTGTCAAATGCATATCAAAATGTTTTCCTATCTTATATTATTTAACTCAGAATATAATAATGTAATTATTTTGACATGAAAATGTTACGTACTGTGGTATTTCCACTTATCTTTAAATAGACATTTTTCACTTTGTGTGAGATGCATGCAGTAAGACAAAACAAAAAATGAATAAAAAGGAGTGAGTGACAGCCTAAGCTAGTTTATTTAGATTATAAAAACAAATAATATTTCACATTAATAGAATTTTACAGACTCGGAATTAAATCATTTAGCTACTTGTTACATTGTTTTATATCTCTGGTGAAACAATATGTTGCATTAAACAGCCAGCAGAACATAACAGTAGCATGATTATCACGTTAATATTTTTCTTATAAATTGTGTAACGTATTTTGAGGAGAGAGCAAAGAAGCAGTAAAGGAAAATTTTAAAATTTGCATTGCTTTAATGCTGTTCATAAATCCTATACATGTGTAGTCACTTTAAAAAGACTTCTTTTAATTTCTTTTTTCTTCGGTAGAGCTTATCCTTTAGTTAAAATATCCTTTATGAACAGTATTTAGCAGTGAGTGACCAAAACCAATATAGGTAAGATTCTTATTAAGAGCATTAGCTACTGGGCCTTTGAACAGTAATGGTAAACTATAGTAATAAGACTGTGATGTGGACAACTTTTATTATTTCATACGTCACATTTTGTATTCTACAGTAATCAATGGATTTGAAATGCATGCAATTTCATGATAACTTGACATATAATTCAATTGTTTCAAATATTAATTTAGGGTGTTGAAAGTTTAGCTTCTTGGTTGGAAAGCAAGTATATTCATAGTTTTGCAAAAGCAACTTTGGGTTTGGTAAAGCACAACTGCTGCAACTCTTCTAGTAGTTGCTTTCAGAGAGAAAGAAAGAATAAAGATGTTTGGAAGGTTTCATTTCTGAAAATCTGGATGCAAGTTTGAAAACATACTTCTCTTTCTTCCATTTCTGTTCTCCAAGGATGTATTTAAGTTTAAGCCATGCTTGAGATACCACAAGCAGCCATAAAGATGGCCTGGTTATAAGGACACAACAAAAAAATATTTTTCTCAGTGTTTTCAGAAAGGAGAACCTGTGATATTATTCAGAAACTACAATGAAGTGTACATGCCTTTCTGAACTTTTGAATATGACCTGGAAGTCTCCACTTTGGTTTAGTTTTATTGTATTGCTGTGGCAAATTTTAAACATGAAAAGCATTCAGTCAGGACTTAATGTTTAGGGAAAAAAAGCATTTTATTTCAGTATTTAGTCTTATTAACATGAGCCTTCCTGTGTTTTCTAGAAAGTAACAAAAGGGGTCCTTTTTGTTCTATTATGGCATCAAACACTGTAGGTTTTTGATACATGTATGTATCCTCTGTCCTACTAGTGAATACTGATGCTGCACTGACCATAGGGTGTAGGTAAATAAATCCACCTTGTTTTAAGCTGTCCCTCCAGCACCCAATTTGTCTGTGATGTATCAGTGGGTTTTGAGGCACCTGGGATATGGCTGGCTGCTGCACTCACTGCTTCTGCATTTCCAAGTTATCTCAGTTGCCCTGGCAAAAAACACTCTCAGTCATATAGGTCTTGGGTTTGCTCATCTCTTTAAGCAGGAAGATATGCTTCAGGAAGTGAAGATATTTCTAAGCAAAAAAGAAGAAGCTGTTCAGGCTGTGGCAGCCACTGTAAAAATGTTTATCTTAAACTCTAGTGTAGTACCAAATACAAGTGATACAAGAAAGCAGGTGTAATGGCAGTAGCTCATCTTTTTCTTCTTTCAGTTATTTTATTTGCTTTCTAGGGAGGAAATGAAATCATCAGAGTTGTGGGATTTTTTTTTTATCTTGCTCTTTAGAGATCCTTTTAGTTTCCTACTGCCACCGTGCTTTAGACCCATATCCTTCGAGGGATTGAGGTGTTGGCTCTTGACTGTTACAAAAGCCTTAGGCCTGCTGTTAGGCTAGCATCCCTCACCAAAAAACAGATGTGAAAGGAGTGTGGCAGTAAACTTAGACTTTGCCAATGTTTGATGAGACTAGATGAAGGGTAAGATATAACCAAGATCATCAGGCTGCAGGAACTGGGGCTGTTTAGTCTAGAAAAGAGAAGACTGAGGGGGGATCTTACTCACATTTACAAATATATAAATGGTGGGTGTCAGGAGGTTGAGGCATCCTTTTTTTCTATAGTATCTAGCAACAGGACAAGGGATAATGCGATGAAGCTAGAACACAAAGAAACTATTTCATTGTGAGGATGAGGGAGCCCTGGCACAGGCTGACCAGGGAGGCCGTGGAGTCTCCTTCCTTGGAAGTCTTCAAGACCCATCTGGACATGTTCCTATGCGACCTGATCTAGGTTGACCTGCTTCTGCAGGGGGGTTGGACTAGATGATCTCTAAAGGTCCCTTCCCTTTTATGATTCTAACCACAGATTTCTGTAAGATAGGAAGAGATAAACAGGTAATTACTATGGTAAAGCCTTACATTGCAAATTCATACATTAAGATGCCTTTCACTTACTTCTCTGTGTGCCTCTACCCTGACTACCCTTTGTGGTTCAGCATTACACTTCAAAGGTTATGTTGCACTTTGAGAAGATTCAGATTGTTGAGAATTTTTTGTAACACAGGAATTACACAGTAAATCTCTTGTTTTCATGAGGGATGGAAGGGTTGTTTGGTTTATTTATTTATTTAGTCTTTGCTTCTTAAGAGATAGGTAAAGAATTTCCAGTTATCACATCAAAACCCATGGCACTACGTTGTTACTGTAACCAAGGGTCCAACAAAATACTGACTTTTTATTAGGCTTTCATGAGGATTCGTGTAGAATTTTTGGTTGAAAAAGTTGTACTTTGTAATGGAAAGGAGAAATGTCTGCTCTGAATTACATAGAATCATAGAATGTTAGGAGTTGAAAGGGACTCCACAACCCCTCTGGGCAGCCTGTGCCAGGGCTCCCTCCCCCTCACAGTGAAATAGTTATTTCTTATGTTTAAATGGAACTTTTTAGATTCCAGCTTCATGCCATTACCCCTTGTCTTGTTGCTAGCTACTATAGAAAAAAGGGATGTCCCAACCTCCTGACACTCACCCTTTAGATATTTATAAATGTTAATAAGATCTCCCCTCAGTCTCCTCCAGACTAAACAGCCCCAGTTCTCGCAGCCTTTCCTCATATGAAAGATGTTCCATTCCCCTGATCATCTTGGTGGCCCTGCGCTGGACTCTCTCCAGCACTTCCCTGTCCCTCTTGAGCAGAGGAGCCCAGAACTGGACACAGTATTCCAGATGAGGCCTCACCAGGGCAGAGCACAGAGGGGAAGAACCTCAAGCATTAGTGCCAAAGAAGAATAGAGACATAAAAGAAATTTTAAAAGATCTATGAAGTGAATTTGACAAAAATCAAACTTAAAATTCACAGTACAGAAAATGCAGGAGAGAGTCCTGAGAAGTAGGAATGTTTAAGGATTTAGAGAGGCAACAGTAAATGAAACTATTTTGTAGTACAGCTTAACAGTTAACTAGTTCATTGCAAAACATAGCCTATATTTTTATGAGTTGTTTAAACCCAATGAGGTTAAAATTAGGTCTTGCATTTCCAGTAGGAACTCACCAAACTTTAAATTTCATTAGAGTTGTTATCCTGAAATAAGTTTTTCTTGATGAGGGAAGTGTTAAATAAGATCTGAATGTGTGTATTACTGAAAACCATTGCAGAATTGTAGGCAGAGCCTTATATTGGCATTAGTCATCTCTGAAAGAATTCTAGAGTTGGATTCTTTCAAAACGGGTCATTTTATATCATCTTGTTTTGGATGTGTAAAGCAAGGGAGTGAAAAAGTCTCTGGAAAAGTACATGGTAAAGAAGGGCGTTTTTTTAATCATTCTCTAAACATAAAATACGATTTGGGAGGAAGTCTCTATTTGCAGAAATCAGCAGTTTTACAGATGGAGTACATCCTTCTTGGGAACTTTCTTCAGCAGTTGCAAGCTGATGTTTTTGAAATGTCTGGAGTAGGCCAGTATTTCTGTTGAATAGAACATTTTTGAAGGCCATTATTATGATAAACCATGTTCTTAGCATAATTCAAATTGGTATATATACTTGGGTTTTTTAAAATCTAGTTCTTTTTCAGACTGAAAAAGAAGTGCTGTTGAACTTACACAGAAAATTTTACATTTAAGACTTTCCAACAATGTGGATGTTTTGTGTCACCTACTGTGCCTAACTAGGAGAGGCCCAAGGAATGCCAGAAGGGCAAACAAACTTTTCATTCTAAAGCAAAGCTCTCTAGTGCAATATATCCCAATTATAAAGGCAATATAAATCACCCCAGTGAAAGGCCTTTTATATAGTAAGAAACCAGCCTTATCTTTTCAGCTGATATACATTACCTTTAATAAAAAAAAAAGAGACTGAGCAATGATTTAGGAAATGAGCTATGGTAGGCAACAGCAGTGAGCTTGGGAATGAGTGGGGGTATACTTAAAGGTTTCCTCCCTTTAGGGGAAATTCATCTGATGCTTTGCTTCAATAGATGCAAAGCAGGGAGGAGAGTGAACAGAACATCAGCTTTATCTTTCCATGGGTAGGATTTTCTACTCAATCATTGATGATCCATCACTGGATATGCCTCCCAAAGTGGTATGTTTATGGTGGTACTTGAGACAAAGTGTGTCACTTGTACTACATGTGCAACAGAGGTCCTAGTATAGATCAGAGATTAATATTCCTAAAAGATAAAATAGCTCAAAAATTCAAAGGGTCACAATTCAGTAAAGTGACCGAGCAGCTTCATACATCTTGTCTCTCTACTGACAAAGATTATATGCTTCACTTATGTTTTCTTCTGGTGCTGGGACTACAAGAAGTAACATTTTGTGTGAACACAAGAAAGGTGAGGTCTACTTCTGCACCGAAGATACTGGTTCAAGTCTTAGCAAGAGAATCACAGAATGACTGAGGCAAGGAGCACCTCTGGAGATCATCTCATCAACTCCTTGCTCACAGCAGGGTCAGCTACCGCAGGTTGCTCAGGGCCGTGTGCACTTGGGTTTTGAGCATTTCTATGGATGGAGACTCTGTAACTTCTCTGGGCAACCTATTCTACCATTTGAACACCCCCACAGGGAAAAATAATGGTACTGTGTTTACATAGAAATCCTTGTATTTATGTTTGTGCTCATTGCCTCTCAGCCTGTCACTGGGCACCACAGAGAGGAGCCTGACTTCCATCTTTACCACCTATATGAGTTATTTGTACAAATTGTTGAGGTCCCCTGCCTTGGGCCTTCTCCATGCTGAACAGTCTAAGCTTTCTCAGCCTCTCTTTGTGTTGGATACTATAGTCCCTGTAATTGTCCTTGTAGCCCCTTGCTGGACTCACTCCAATAAGTCCATGTCTTTCATACTAGGGAGCCAACTCTAAATCCAGCACTCCAGATGTGTCTCAGCACGGCTGAGCAAAGAGGAAGGGTCACCTCCTTCAATCTGATGGCGATGCTTTTTCTATTGCAGGCCAGGACTGCTGTTGGCCTCCTTTGTTTCAAGAGCTCATTGCTGATTCATGTTCAGCTTGTTACATACTCCTTAGCGTGTCATATAGGCACTTGAGTATATAGGCAACTGTGTGATCAGGGGTTCTGCTGTTCTTCTGTCAGCTTAAAGCAAAGCAGATATTCCACACCAAATATCACTAGTGGGGAAACTTCCCTGTGAAGGAATGCACTTCATCTCATCTGGCTTTGAGGTTCAAGCATTTGTATGTGACCTTATTAGCCTGTGCTCCTTTGTATAGTGGGGAGAATTAGGCAGTTCCAAGATATGGCTCAGCTAATTTCATCTGTAGTAGGCTGGTATGGATCACACCTGACAAATGCCTCCTCTTTGCTTCATTAGTTATAAAGTAGATCCAGGGTGCCTAGTTCAGATGCAGAAAATAATATCCCTGGAAAAGTTATACCAGAGAATTTACTGTAAGTTTACCGTGTTAGATGCCAAATGTGGAAAATTTTTATGTTCAGCACTCCAATCATCTCAAGGTTTTTCATCAAGGAATAAAAGCTAATATCAAAGTAGTTTCCTTTATCCTTCTCCAGTTACAACCTTTATTCACAAAAACAGAGAAGAGCATATTGCTCTGAAATAAACCACTTCTGCATCTCAGGGTAACCTATTTCTAAAGTATACATAGCTAATTGTATAGACTTGGGGAAAGGCATGTAGTCGTAAATGTTAACCATGAGGAGACAGTGCTGTAACTCCCACCACTCCTTTTGTCATGAGGTCTGCACACCAGCCTGTTAAAAATCACTTTCAGAACAGAGTTCTGGCATCTGTCACAGGAGCAGGCTGTTGTTTTGTGGTTATTTGTAGACAAGCAGAGGGTGTAATTCTTCCAAGCCACTACTGTTTTTCAAAGGGACAAATCTAGAGACTAAACTCCTTGTATGGAGTTGTTTGGAAATTAATTTTCAATCTTCAAGGTGAATAGCTGTTGTCTATTAATAGCTATTCTTTACCTACAAAAGATTTTAGCAGTTAAAAGCCAACTTCCATCAACCTCTGCTTTTTCATATTCAATAAATACAGGGATTTTGATAACTCCAGATGAAGTTATCCTGAAGAGAAGTTTAGTATTCCACAGATCATAGCACATAATCTTTCTTCTTTCTTCTCGAGTGTCAAGCATGAAACGGGAAAAAATACAGAGTTGATTTTAAAAGGCTATTTAAAATATTTTTCCTGTTCCACAGAGCAGCTTCTGATAATCCAGTATTTTACTTGTAGGCTCTCTTTAAGGAGGGTGAAAGACAAAAGGCATATCAAGTTAGTGCACTAAGATCAAAGGCTATCTCTGCATGAAGGACTTTGCACATTCTCTTCCAGATCAGCTGCAACATCAAGGACAGAAAAATCTGCAAAGCATTTTGTTTGCTATGTGTTCAGTCTCCTGTCATCTGCTAATGCAGTCTTTGTCAGAAAGTAGTTAATGTTGTGGTACCCAAGTAACCTACTCCCCTGTTTCATATCCATTGTTCTGATGAATACGTGTCCTATATTCCTTGTTTGAAATTGCTGACTTTTCACAAACTAGAGATAATCAGCAGACATGCTTCCCTAAGGGGGAAAAAAAAAAAGTATTGACATCCTAGTAGAGGGACAGTGCATATTTTTGTGTTCTTGATGTATTATTGGCAGCTGAGCCTGTGATCTCTTCACTATTTTGGAATGGCCAGCCTTATGTTCCATTGAAGGCAGGATGGAGGATACAAATTTTTCTAGATCATATGGTTGGGGCTCTTTGAAAAGAATTTGATGACCCCAGTGTCAGAATTAGCTGTAGGTGCATGTACTTCTGTAGTGTCTTGTGATAAATTAGGATTTGGGAGGAGCACATAGAGAGAAACAGGAAAGAAGAAGTTGTTTTTAACATAAATAAATAAATTTGAAATTAGACAAAAGAGAATAATGCATTTTTTAGTGTAACTGACTGTACACTAAGGTAGAGCTGAGGTAATGCTCCTGAGTGCTCAGCCCTGGTGGTTCTTCATCTTCTTGACTCTATTTCCACAGCATTACAAGTTAAAGTTGACAGGGAAGAGTTTGTCGTCTTTGCTTTGTGAAAAGCTTGCTTTTCTGGAAGTTTGACAAGTTGCTTTCCTGAAGAGGGTTATAAGCTTCACCAGGAGTGGACAACACTTACTTGGTGGCTTTCAGTGTGCATTTTGCAAAGCAGGACTAATTATTTCTTGGATTCCTTCATCTTTGAAAAAGTCTAACAAAATTAGGAACAGGTAATACAAGTTTGCCAGCAATGTCTTCATTTTTTTCTCCAGATAGGATCATACCTGTGAAGATGACTGTACCAAAAGCATTCCTTTGCTTTTGTTAGTGTGCAGGACCATGATAAGGAATAGCAATGCTGGAGTATTTCAACTGTTGTTACTCTCTGTCACACGACAGAGGAAAGAGATCCCTCTTTCAGTGTGTGCTGTGATGATTCTTACCTATCATTGCCACTGTTAATATACGAAGTTTGTAAATCGACATCTGTTAAACCAAAAAGTACCAGGGAACTGAATGTTCCTGAAGAGTGTGGCCAGCAGGTCAAGGGAGGTTCTTCTCCCTCTCTACTCTGCACTGATGAGGCCTCATCTGGAGTCCTGTGTCCAGTTCTGGGCTCTTCAGCTTAAGAGGGACAGGGAAGTGCTGGAGAGAGTCCAGCGCAGGGCCACCAAGATGATCAGGGGACTGGAGCATCTTTCATATGAGGAAAGGCTGCAGGAACTGGGGCTGTTTAGGAAAGAGGAGACTGAGGGGTGACCTTATTAACATTTACAAAAATCTGAAGGGTGAGTGTCAGGAGGCTGGGACATCCCTTTTTTCTATAGTAGCTAGCAACAGGACAAGGGGTAAAAGTATTTCACTGTGAGGGGTAGGGAGCCCTGGCACAGGCTGCCCAGAGGGGTTGTGGAGTCTCCTTCCTTGGAAGTCTTCAAGACCCACCTGGACATGTTCCTGTGTGACCTGATCTAGGTGAACCTGCTTCTGCAGGGGGGTTGGACTAGATGATCTCTAAAGGTCCCTTCCAACCCCTACCATTCCATGAATCTATGATTCTCTGATTCCTGGCCCCAGATACTAGTAGTAATGAACATCAGGTGACTGCAGCACCAACAGATGATGAAGGCAGCTAATTTTCTGAGGAAGTTTGACTCTATAATGTAAAAACGTTTTCTAAGAGGGAGTAAGCACTTATTAACAACTAGTCTGACCAGAAAAAAGGGAAAAGCTCAAGTTTAAAATTGAAAAATATAATGGTGGATTTGTTTGGGGATTTTTAATTCTATATTGGTAAAGCATGCCTGTGTCCAGGTAGAGCAGTACATTGGCAGTTTCTTCTGTTTTAATACATGACTTGAAACTGCATAGACAGCTGCTATGTACCTATAGATATGGGTCCCCTGCAAGCAAGTACTGCAATATTTGATGTTGTTCTTCTAGAGGATGATTCAAGACTCCTCTGCACATAATCTGAAAGAATCCTGTGTTGAGCAGCCATTTCAGAAATTTATCTAAGCAGATAGGTTGAGGGATTTTTTTCTGGAATTGTATCTATCTGTAAGAATTACACTTTTGTCTTGCTCCTCACATTCAGATAAACATTTAATTTGAGGTGGGCAGGAGTTCATTAAGTGTTTTTATTTTGGTAGCATAACATGTTCCCTTTCCAAATAGAGAGGATGTACACTTTTTCGTCTTACCTTTTTTTTCCTGGTGCTTTGGGGATCTGTTTTGTCTCCTAATGTGTAAAATATTGTGTGGGAAGTAGGTGAAGGTGAGTAATGTTGAAAATGACAGTGAGTTAGATCTCAGATGTTTGAGACTGTCACAAAAGCTCAAATTTTAAAAGTATGTTGTTATAATGTTGATACGTAGCTAACAGTCTACAGCTTAACTTAGGATAAAGCTGTTATCAAATACTTGAACAAAAAGTCATGAGTAAGTTGTGCCAAGTGTTTATTAAATATATATTTATCTGATAGTATTTCAAGCTTTTTGGATTAAATACCTCATACGGTGATTGTTCTTCAACCAGGGGTGTGGGTTTTGTGGTTTAGTCATAAGCAAAATAAAGCTACAGTATTTAATTCTGGCCACATACTTCATCCAAAACTAGATTAGAGAGGGCATTTTTATTTTGTTTATAGTTCATCTTCGGTACAACAGCAGATGCTTGAATGTCTTGTCACCTTTTCTATTTTAATGACTATTTTTGACAGAGCAATTTCCTTTCAGGTGTCTTATGTCCCTTATGCCCTATGTTGTGGGAGAGGTGTTTCCTCAAATAGGCAATGGTAACAATTTGAGTAGGTAAATGGCAATTGAATTCCAAGTCTTCCAACGGCACTGATGTGCTGATAGACCAGATCATCATTCCCCAGAAAAGGCTCGTCTACCAGTCATCTCCTGTTACAATCTAAGATACGTTTTGGATAATTCTGCTTGATTTGAAACGCTTTCAAAAATTTCCTCTCATGCAAATGCTAATTAGGGACTGACTGAATGGATGCAGTCTGGTAAGGTGCTGTTCCATTTGTAAGTTAGTTTCAGCCTCATTAATCAGAATCTGTTTCAGTAGCTTCTGGAAAAGTTTTCTCAGCCAGAGAAAAATGTGCAGCCTCCAGGACCAAAATCCACAAAGTTAAGGTATGGCAAGCACGACAGATAAGACAGATAAGCCAACATCGCTCTCATTATTTTTTGAGTGGGAAATAATGAGATCTCTGTGTTTTTAATTACATTAATTGCATTGTTCTGCTTTTGAAAGTGTGTATTCTTTGTGTATGACAGGCTGTATAGTAAGTTATTAGTAATCTGTGGACTTATTTGATTGAAGTCAAATATGCATATTTAATACGTTAAGAACTCACAAGATCCATTTAAATACAAAATACAATTGAAATGCCTTATAAAGAGCAGTCAAACCCCTGAAGTCGAGTTACAATGGTTTATTGCTGTTAGCGCACCACCTGACTGCATCTTTTGACCTTTATGTTTGAAATTTTTGTCTTTTGTGGTTTTAAGCAATAACTTGATGTGTAAGATGCTTTTACTGGGAGAATTTCTTTCCACTATCCTCCTTCTAGCGCTGCAGGACTTTTAACTGGTTTTGAATATTTTAAGAGTTTCTAGTTGTGTAAAAACTGATTAATTGCTTTTGAAAGCAGGCCATGTTGCCAGCTGTTGATAGGTCTGCTTACATCTCTTTTCAGTGTTTTTGTGAACAACTGATCAAATTAGATTCGTCACTCTTGGCTTGTGGTGATTTTAAATTGAAATGGAATATATTAAAGCAGCCAACCATGCTGATTATATTGCAAGCCTCATTTAATTTCATACATTCACACATTATAGTGAAAAGCGAGGTGTTTTTTTTCAAATGCGTGATTGTGACTGTACCTTTAGTGACTCCAAAGGTCATCTGTAATCGGCGCATAATTTATTAGTGTTAGATATCTGATTTCTGAAGGCACGTTCCACAATACTACATATACATTAAAGGTGGAGAGCGAAAAAATCACATTGTTATCATTTCTGTTGATATGCTGATCTTGATACCATCCAAGTCCTTACTGGTCAGTAGGCTGCTGCATTGAAACCTTCGTCCGTAATTGGACAATTGTTATCCATAGATGGCAGAACTGTCTGTTATGGAATGCTGAGGCACTGGAGCATACTCAGACACTATAGAGATGGCAGTCTGCTGTTCCAAAGGCTATGTGTAGTATTAATAATAATAAAATACGTTTCATAAAGTGCATTAATTGGCACCTTCTTGTAACCTATGGGACACTTGGTAGAATCTCCTAGTTGAGAGTCAATAGGAATGCTGACAGAATAAATTTTTACACAAACTCCCTCTGTCCCTGTCTTTACTGTTGTTTTTGAAAATATATCTGTTAATTCCCCTGTACTTGCTCATATGTAAATGTCCTCAAAGTTAACATTGTGAATATTTGGTGTTTGCAAAGTGATACCAGTTTTAATTCACGTTTCAAAGCAAATTTTTCAGGTTTGCACATAGCTTAAGTGCAAAAAAAATAGTAGTTACACAGTTGCTTTCAACCGGAATTGATGTTTTGTTTGGGTTTCTTAAAAAAGATAAATGGATAGGGTTTTAATGTGGTTTATGCATGGAAAAATTACCTTTTTCAGAATTTTCAAAACATTTTACAGTGCTGCATGTGTTATTCTATGCACAACTGTTTCTTTTTCTAGAAATCCTTTGGGAGAGTAGTAGATACACCTTAGTGTCCAGATAGCAGTTGCTAATCCAGGGAAAAGTCAAGGCCTTGATTGCCTAGTCTTGACCTGGATCAAGGCTGGAGGTCCCTTGATTTAATAGTAGCCAACTGGATCTGAAGCAAATGTTTCCTTGAACAGTTACTGTAGTAATTGGGTCAAATTAGGTTTCATACCAACCCTCAACAGCTTAAAGTAAATGTTAGTTAGGGTTTTCCCTTTGATTCAAGTAATTATTTTAATACCTTTTGAAGAAAAGACACTTCAGTGGCTTCTGTGTCTAAAAGATAACAGTCAAACTCTCAAAAATGTTCAGTTTCTGTTTTGTTCTGCATCTCATACATATCATTAAGGAAGCCATAGCCTTTGTGTCACTCATACAACAGCAAGTCTCACAAGTTTTGAGATGTTTCCTGTTTTCTAAATAACTTCAGTATCTCCAGTGGCTTTTTGTGGTTATTTATCGGTTGTCTTCTTAAATTTTATGGCTTAGACTTTTGTTTTTGTCACTAGACTTCAATTCTAGTTGCACTCAAAATCTTTACTTAGCTACTTCATATAAATACATCCTCAGAATAAATTGCATCAGTGACATATATGGTGTAACTAGTTTCTGTTTCCTGACTTTTTCACAGTCTTGTTTCAGGTTTTCAGACTTTTAATAAGAAATGCTGTGGTCAAGAAGAGAGTAAACTGATAATCTGATTGATATTCCCTTCAACATAAATATCAAAATGGAAGCTGTTATATTTAGGTATTCTCATAAATTGTCGTAGTGGTCCAGTATAATTTATCTTCACAAATGGTAAACAACAGATTAATTCTCTTGTGCAACAGGATTTTCAGAGACCTGTTTCAGAGTGCCAGGAAATATTTAGCTTCTATTCAAGAAATTATTTTAAGCAACCACTGCTAATGCAAAGAGTAGCTCAAGAGCAACTCATTGGTCATGTTCATGCTCAAGAGAACACATACTCAGTTTCAAATTTTTGTTTAAAAAAGACAGGAGGAAAAAAGTACAGATTCTTTTGACAGGGAATTGCCCACCCATATGAAGAGAGCTTCCTGAGTAACACTCGTGTGAGTTTAAGGAACTCATGCCTAAACCTGTGGTGTGTCTCTGGATGAGCTTATCATCATTTGCAGGAACAGAGTTAATAATGTAAAGGGCACTACTCAATATAGGAGTGTAATTTAATTCTTAATATAGAAAAGAACTTTCTCATCCAGTTGTCTTTAAGGTACTAAATACAGAGAGGGAGGTGTTTCTAGGACAAAAGAATTGTATTCATTTTAAACATGCTTATTAAATGCCTTAAACAATCTCCTTGATCAAAAAGTCTATCAAACTGTTTTGTGTCCTCTCATGATACACCTATCTGTCTTTTTTCTGATCAGCTTAGGTTCATATTTGTGATTCAGGTATCTGAAAAACAATTTTGAATATAGAACTTCCTCTGGAGTATTGACCAAAATGTCATGTGAGCACAATATATGAGAATCCCTATGCAGGATACTGAGAATTCCTAGAGGCTTAACATGGGTTTTCAGAAGCAGTTGCCAGTATCAATCTAATGCCATAATATTTACTGAAATCTCAGCACTGATTCTGAGATTTTTGCCTTGGCCCAAAGTGTTCCTGTTCTTTCCTAGATTTGATGGGTCTATATATTTGTATATTTTTTTAATCACTTCAGTGTTTCTTCTGTTTAGATGAGTTTCAGCAATAGCAGTTTTCTGCAAAGATGAAGTTCTAATTGATATCTTCACATAAAGTTTACAATTAGACACAAAAACATTATTCTATTCAGTGTCACAAATCCAAAGGATTTCTAAGAAATCATTTGGTTCTGTTGTCTGCAGAGCAGTAGATTTCTCTGACAAAGTGGGCTAGAAAGTTCATTTTCCTGATCAATTCCTCCCATCTAAATTGTGGATTGCTTAGCCATCTGAACCTGTGATTATATAGTGGGTTATGTATTTTAAAAACCGTTATAGTTGTGAATAGTACCTGATATTGCCAAAAGTCCTTCACACTTTCTATCTCATTTTTTAAACAGGCATATTTGTATTAGAGGAGGCCATTTCAGTAGGCCCAACATGATTATGTCTTCCAAGTCTCAGAACAAAACTGAATTAAAAGGGAAGTGTTACTTTTCCCTAACAAATTATTGTTTCACTAAACCTTTATATCCATCTGTTCAGGTTTTGCCTGAGACAGTCAGTATTCTTCCTTGTAGCTGATACGGGGCTGTGTTTTAGATTTGTGCTGAAAACAGCATTGATAACCCAGGAATGTTTTGGTTGTTGCTGAGCAGCGCTTGCACAGACTCAAGGCCTTTTCTGCCTCTCACTCCTGCCTCTCACTCTGGCTTGCCAGCAAATGAGCTGGGGAGTGGGGCACATGAAGCTGAGAGGAAGCTTGGCCAGGACAGTTGACCTGAACTAGCCAAAGGACTATACCATGCCATAGGACATCATGCCCAGAATATAAACTCGGGTGAGTTGGCTGGGAGCAGCAGATCACTGCTCAGGCTTCGATCAGCAGGTGGTGGGATATTGCATTGAGCATCACTTATTGGTTTGGGGTTTTTTTCCTCTTTTTATTTCCCTCTCTTTTTTGATATATTCTTTTTCATTATTGTTGTTGTTGTTAATATCTTTTCTATTTCATTTTAGTTATTAAATTGTTCTTATCTCAACCCATGAGTTTTACTGGGATGTTGGATTTTTCCTGATTGTCCTCCACCTCCTACTGGGACAGGGAGTGAGCAAGCAGCTGCATGGTGCTTAGTTGCTGGCTGAAGTTAAACCATGAAACCATCATAACCGTAATGTTTTTCCTTCCCTTGTGATGAATTATGATATTCACCATGTGTGCCATAATGCATCTTGCTTGTTTCATTGTCTATGAAGTAATCTTTTACTGAAGATTTAAACCCAGTAAAATATAGGACCTTGAAAACTTTTGGCATTAATATCTCAAGGGGTTTTTTGTATCAGCTTGCGTTTTCCTATCACTCTTCTTCAGTGTGCAAGTTCAGCCATATCCAGAGTGACCATGTCCTCTTAGCTGCTGGCTTTATTGCATGTAGTGACAAAGGCTACAATAAAGATTAGTGAGTGCTCCACCAATGTGTAACTGGTGTTCACCTACTGAATGTGTTCAGATCAGGAGTGCCAAGACTGCCTGTGGCAGGCAAACACCTGTCTGTAGCTCGCTAAATTAAATAGTGCTGAATACTTAAAGATCTTTTTAGGTTGTTAGAGATTGTGAAAGGTTCATGTGGGTTCAAAAAGTAGTAGAAAACACTTGTGAAAAAAGGAAAGAAGGAAAAATCAACCCAAAGTCACTCTGCATGGGGAGAGCACCGCCAGTTCAGGGAGTCACTGGACTTTCCAGGTTGCTGGAAGCTGGTTATGTAAGCCAGGGCTGTGTCACTGCCTCGTTGCCTGGTTCATCCAGGATATCTGCTTTTTTTCTCTCTAAGGCACAATTTGAGGTTGGACAAACCTTTAGTGTATGTGTACTGTATATCATGAAATGTTGCCATACTGTGAAGAATAAAACATCTTACAAAACAAAGATGAACATCAGTCCTTACAGATAGGAGAAATTGCTTTCCTCAGCAGCACTGAGGGATCAGCAGGACAACATGTAATGCAATTGTTGAGTCTTTGCACCGTGTTTCAGTGTGCTCTTTGAATGGCCAGTCAGTCAGCTGTAGTAAATATTCATGGTTCACAGTTTTTTCATTTTAATGAATGTCAAAGCAACAACTAGTCATCCAGTACCTAATTGGTGTAGATGCTGCTTCAAATGAAAGCAAGGTAGAGCAGCAGGCTCCTCTTGAAGTTTCATTTTAAGCGTTCTATTTCAACTGTTAATAAATTTAGCCAATTCTGTTTATTTTTATATTGGTTTTGCACACCACATTTGAAACAGATTATTCTTTTCTTATATGCTAGATACCTGGTATACCAGTACAGATTGGGGAATGAACTGTTAGAGAGTAGTGTAGGGGAAAGGGACCTGGGAATCTTGGTGGACAGCAGGGTGAATGTGAGCCAGCAATGTGCCCTCGTGGCCAAGAAGGCCAATGGCATCCTGGAGTGTATTAGCAGGGCTGTGGAAAGTCGACAGAGGTTCTCCTGCTTCCCGTAGTCTGCCCTTCTGAGACTGCATCTGGAATATTGTGTCCAGTTCTGGGCCCTTCAGTTCCAGAAGGACAGGGAGCTGCTGGAGAGAGTTCCACACAGGGCCACCAAGGTGATGAAGTGGAGCATCTGCCTTATGATGAAAGGCTGAGGGATCTGGGGCTCTTCAGCTTGAAGGAGACTGAGGGGTGACCTCATTCATGTTTACAAATATATAAAGGGCAGGCATCAGGAGGCTGGAGCCAGGCTCTTCTCAGTGATGTCCAATGATAGGACAAGGAGCAATGGATACAAGCTAGAACATAGGAGGTTCCAAAGAAATACAAATAATTTCTTCACTGTGAGGGAGCACTGGAACAGGCTGCCCAGATGGGTTGTTGAGTCTTCTTCTCTGGAGATATTCAAAACCCACCTGGACAAATTCCTGTGTGACCTACTCTAGGTGGCCTGCGCTCACACTGGGGGGTTGGACTGGATGACCTTTTGAGGTCCCTTTCAACCCTTGAGATTCTGTGAATTTACCAGTTTCAGCAAAACTAAGTAGGTTAATACCTGATCTAACTACAGATATAAGTTTTTGGTTTCAAGATCCAGATCCTTTCTTGTATTCTTTCCTTCTTCTCTGAGACACAAGAATTAGGGCTCTCACTCTTGGAGATTTGTGATCTTGGATGAGACTGAACACTACCCAAATTTAAATTGTATTCAAACTCTTAGAATGCTTCACTGAACATGTAGTAACTCTGACTTGAACATCTTCAGCAGTAGAACAGGAATGTTTTATGCCATCAAACAATACAGATGCCATCAGAAGCACCTCTGAACAAAAAGACTGGGTTCACATCATTAGTTATTATTTGTCTTATACTGCTATCTAGGGATCTGATGTACCACAGATAGGCGATTTTGAAGACCGCGTCTATCTATAGAATTTGCAGTAAAAAGGAAGCAATAGGTCAGAGGAGGATCTGCCGTCAAATCTGTTCTACAGACAAAAAATGAAGGCTGATTTAATTCAGCAAGTGGTCGAGTGTAGTGTTGGAAAGTGATGGCAAAGCTGAATGTTGCACCTACATCTTCTGAATGAAGACCCATTGCTCAGCAGTTGTAAAAGCAGCAGGAATAGTCTGTCTTCTTTATGTTTCTTCATTGATGCAGATGAGGCAGGAAACCAATCTTGTCTTCCAGATGAGGCTATCTCAGTTTCATGACGACTTGCAGAGGAATGTATATTAAGCTTTAACAAGTCCAAAGAACTGTGAATGCTTAGGTCAAGTCATGCTAGCAGGTATCTTCATTACTTTTTTTCTATGGGGTTTGTTCAAGCCTTGACTTAGCTTCAGTTGTTGTAACTTTGGTCAGCTCTGTGTTTTTTATAGTGGGGGGCGGTTCTGTTTATTTGCTTTTCTGTTTTTAGCCTTCTTGACCTTGATTTTTAACTGACACATCTCTCAACTGCCTTTTTAAAGGAAAATGCTTCCCAGTATTTTCACTTTTCTAAAGTGTATTCTTCTTAAGTAATTCCATCTAAAAGTCAATCCTGCTTGCATGGTCAGAATCTGTACAAACTTGTGTCTCATTTTGAACGACTTGCATATGCCAATACATTTTGGTTCTGTTACTCTACAAAGAACTCTGTTATCTGGCTTTGCAACTGGCCAACCTAAGGAAAATCGGTTTCAGGCTTACCAGGTGGTTCATCTTTACCACCATCTTAGTTTTCAGCATGATTAGCATTTGACCCAAAGGAAAAAAGGATTGATGATTATAAAGCAGACACTGAGAAAACCAGTAAGTATGTTTTGCTTTTATAAAATCATTCATTGGAAAACAGGAAAAATAGGATGCAAGGCCAGTTATATATCATGGGAAAATGAATGTCTTCTGACTCTGCCCTAATAATCATTTCCTCCTTTGCCATTTCTCCTAAGCAAATATACCCAGGGTACTTTTCAGTGATAGTATATATAAAGGATATCCTCTAAAAAGAGATTGGCAGGTTTAATTTTTTTGATGTGTGCAATCACAGTCCATGTTAAATTCAAAATGCTTGTCCAATCAAGGGTTCAATATAGAAAAGAGGCAGTAACAAGCATGCAGTACGCTGTAATAAAGAAATCTGTTGATTGAAAACAGTTTGTATATTTTGGAAATGATAGGGAATGTAATTGGTAAGAAAGAAAAGGATAGGGCTTCATAAATAATAGGAAATAGAGCGTATTTTTTCCACTGATAATGCTAACTCAATTTAACAATACTCTGGTGCTGAATTTTCCTGTTCAGTAAAATAGGTCTGGTAGATCTTCCAGTACTCTAAATTTCATGATTAATGGAAGGAGCTCTTTATTTTGATGGTGCCAACTGTAATGTGTTGAATTTTTGCTATAATGACCCCCTCTCTCATCTCCGGTTGTTTTTTTCCTCTGTCTCACGTACCCTTAGGAGGTATATACGAAGGAGAGGATTTGTCAGGTGAACTTCTCAGGCAGAAATGACTTAGGAAAACAAGGACAGATGAGCCTCTCAGTCAGACGTGATTTAAAAAAGGACAGTGTCCCAAGTGCTTTTATGAACTTTCAAAGGCTATTTGGTAGGCTATATAAGGTGAAAAGACCATGATGTGTCTTACAGGATAACTTCTTCAGTATGTCTTACAAAAATTAATGAATCTAAACCTAATAATAATCGAAGTCCAGGACAAGCTCAACAATTCACTCTTGATCTGCACCACACCTTCTGGTTTGGGGGCAGAGGTGTGGTTGCTGCAGTTCACTTAAAGTAGCTCTTCCTATTTATGGAGCAGTAAGGACTTGAATAGACTTTTAGCATATGGATCATATCAGGGGACTGGAACATCTTTCATACGAGGAAAGGCGGCGGGAACTGGGGCTGTTTAGTCTAGAAAAGAGGAGACTGAGGGGAGATCTTATTAACGTTTACAAAAATCTAAAGGGTGGGTGGGTGTCAGGAGGTTTTTTCTGTTGTAGCTAGCAACAGGACAAGGGGTAATGAGATGAAGCTGGAACACAAAAAGTTCCACTTGAACATAAGAAAAAACTATTTCACTGTTCAGGTGAGGGAGCCCTGGCACAGGCTGCCCAGAGGGGTTGTGGAGTCTCCTTCCTTGGAGGTCTTCAAAACCCATCTGGACATGTTCCTATACGACGTGATCTATGTGAACCAGCTTCTGCAGGTGGCTTGGACTAGATGATCTCTAAAGGTCCCTTTTAACCCTACCATTCTATGATTCTATGTACTTTTGCTACATTGACAGTCTTGAAGATAATTGAGTTTTTGTAGATTCATTACATGTTCTTAAATTTCTTAAGATCAGACATTTGTTTTGTTTCTTACGTTTTGTGTGAATGTGTGTGTAAGTTTATATTAGGGTATTAATGTATATGTTAAAAAGCAGAGTCCATTAAATGGACATGTAACTGCAGCTGTTTATGCAGTAAGTGTTACGATACTTTAAAATTCTTCTAATCTAGGTGGAGGAAGTACTTGAGAGTTAAAAGCTAGGAAATAATACAGCTAACAATGTAATGTTATGTGGGAAAGATTCATTTATTGTTAAGTTTCTCAATCATTTTATGTTGTGTGTTGTGACAGTACATTACTCGTTGTATTATAGGATATTATCCAATATTTGGAGATAAAATTATACCTAAATGGTCATGGTAGTTGTGGGAAATATAATGTATCAGGCTGAATTTTTATTCAAGTATTCTTATGTGATGATCATAAATACTGTGACATTTTGAAGTGCTCTTTAGACTAAAAAAAAATAAATCTTTATATGCAAAAATGTGAAGATGTCCTTAGTAGTCTGAGCAGTTGGGCTGTGTTAGACTGAGAACTCGGGGCTGAGGAACTGTACACCTGCAGACAGCGATTTCCAGGAGATGACAGGTGTCTGCAGAGTGGTAGCCACTAAAGGGAAATCCAACAGGATCTGGTGCTTAGGACTAGAAAGTAGGCTTACAGAAACCTATTTCTCATCGAAGATCTGCATGGATGATGTGATGTCCATAACAAACCTAGGATAAAATAAAATCAGTTTTGAGGCATTTAAATCTACTGTACGCACTTTGACTTCACAGGGGCAAGTGGTCATTTGCTCTTTTTACAGTAAGGTTTGAAGCTTCATTACCATGAAGCTTCATGTTAGATTTGATACTTCTCTCCCCAGAACCGATGCAATGATAATTCTGTAAAGGCATGCATCATCACACACACTGAAGATTTTGTTCCTTCTCAAGAACTTCAAGCTAAATCTTGGGACCTCATCAAATACTTGTTCTGTAAAACCTGTAAGAGTTTTATATTTAAATAAAAGAGTTTATCTTTAAATAAAGGTGATTTTAATATAAACGTGAAGCACAGAAGTGATGCTTCAGGTTAACATAAAGTAAATGTGATGGTGAGATGGTGAGATGTGATTTACAGTGAGCAATGAGAAAAACACAAGGTGTTTTTTGGTCACAGCTTTTAACCACTCATCAACATGTTGCAGAATGTTGCTGCTTGTTGAGAAATGATCATAGAAGGCTATCACGGAAAACAATACTTTGAAGGCTCTATCGAAACTGTAGACATTGGGGATTTCTCTCAGAGAAATCAGAGTGATTCAAAATCTGCATTAATACATTCAAACTAAACCTTTGAGTGTTGTAGCCCAATGCCAGTTAACTCTAAGTCTCATTTCTAGTCAGTATCTTAGAATACATGAAAAAGAACTGTCAGTATGCCTAGTAAAATAGCTGTTTCCATTATCTTTGCACTTTCTACATACGTGTTTTAAGAGATAAATTCTTCCTTTGTGTGTTTTAGTGTCAACAGTTTCCACTCTTAAATGATGGACAACAAGTTAACAACATAAAACGGGTGTTGACAGTTCTTGAAAATGAAATAATGTTTGATACAACCTCAAGTTTCTCTCTGAACTTTGACCAGACAATAGAAAACCTTAAAAAGGAGGGGCCCAGTGCTGTCAAGCACGGAATTACACAGGGGAAAAAAAATTAATCTAAATAGTGAGGGAGAAGTCTGGGTTCCCTTGCATGATATTTAGTAGCAATGGTAAGAAAAAGGATGTTTCTTTCTTTGTGTAATGTGCAGTAGTTACAATAAACACAAGATTTCCAAATCTCAGAGGACTCTCTTGACAGTTGCTTGATAACAGCTTTTTTCACTCCATAGTTTTGACAGTTTGTATGTGTTGCCATATCTAGTGTAAACTAAAATATCACTGTCATTCTGTTTTTCTTTCTTATGTGGCTTCCTTTTCTTTCTGTATTTTTTTCCCCTGTCTTTAGGATAATGAAAAACATGGGCTTTTAATTTGTAGGCTTGAGTAAGACAAGTAATGTGTTGAGTGGCATGTGTTTGAGTTTTGAAATGTTCAGATTGAATAGCCTTTTTCTTTTTTTGTACTCTTTCTTTAAAAAGTATGTCTTTGTATCCTAATTTTGACCTGGCCTGTCAGTATGCACCAGTTAGTGCATGCGAGTGCAACCGTATGGGCAATATGAAAACACTGTTGTACACAGGTTGTTTCCACATTCACACTGACACTGCACATTTTTGTTGTAGTTACCCTTTTTTATTCATACAGAGGTCCACGGAACTGCAGCACATGCATTAGCGTCCCTTCCCAACCTAATGTGCCTTTGCTTGCTTTCTTTTGCGTGTTTCTGAATTATATTGGTGATAATATTGGAGTAATGCACCATTTTAGAAAAGCTGCTGGGAGGTAAATGTTGCAGGGAGGGTCATGAGGGATGCCTGCTTAGGAGAGACTGCCAACTCCAGGGGTACCCTAGTTTCCGCAGTTACTGCTCAGCTGTTTTGGTTTACCACAGTAGATTATATATGTCCCTGAGTAGATGATGGCTTTATTTAACCTTTGGGGTTTTTTTTCCCCGATCTTTCTAAGGTTATTTTGTCATCAAACCAAATTTGCTTTAGCACAGCAAAGTGCCCAGTGTCGTCATCTGGCACGTTAGAGACAAATTCCAATTACTTTTCTGCTTCAAGCTATTGTTAAACACTACGAGCTAGCTGACAGTAAAATTATAAATACAGGTGTTGTCACATTACACTATAATCAGGATTTTAATTTGAATTTTCATTTGTAAAGCCTTTTTTAACATGAAAGTGGGAATAGAATTAGTTTTATTGACAGTAAAAAGACATTTTGAAAGCTTCCTAAATCATTACCTGTATTTAGCAGTGGGAAAAAATTGTATATGTCCTTATAAAAAGAAGAGTTTTATTATCACATATTTACTCATTATATTTGGCGGTAAATAAAACTAGGAAGATGTGTTTGACAAATGATTGACGTAACTCAGTACGTTTTCACTTCATCAGAACAATAGACAGACATAAATATATATTTGCTTTTGTTTTCTTCTGCTATTACTAATGCAAGCCTGCGATAAAATCTTCAAGCAAATTAAGTAGAGCCTGTTGAGTCTGCATGCAGTGCTAAACTTCTTATTTTGCAATTTTCTCTTCTTACATAGATTCATCATTCTTTGCTTTCTTCTCCCTGTTTTTTTTCCTCCCTCCTTTTTCTTTGCTTGGTGGTTGGAGTGGTTCCCCCTTCTCAAGACCCTTTTTTTTTTTTTCCCTCAAGGCATTTAGTGTCGTGTCTGCCAGATTTCAGTGATGAGCAGCGAATTGCTTTTAAAGTGGGCATTATGCCAGTTCAGCAGCACAATGGAAAACCAATCTTCCACCATTCTACTTCTGATGCTGTTATTGTAGCATTTTAGATAACTGCTGCCACAAAAAAAGATGTGCTCAATTGCTACCAGTTAGTCAAGTTAAATCCAGAGTAGCATTAAAATTACTCTGAAAACTGTTTGTCAGAGGTCATGTGCTGTCTGTGGCTACAGCGCATAGGATAGATGTTCTGTGCTGTGTGGGGTTTTTTTTCTTTTTGCGTTATTATTACTGTGACTGACCAGCTCTCTAAATAGCCCTTCACTACCTGTTTACTTATTGTCTTCACCTCACTGCTGAAAATATGTGTCAAACAGAAACGTTGAAAAGTTTCTGTAAAGTGCTGGAAATAGCAGGGGAGTGAGTTGTTCAGGGTGCTACAGTTTGTACAGTGTGAAAGCAAAAAAAAAAAAAAAGGGGGAAAAAAAGGGGGAGAGCAAGAACATAATTCTCTGGTTTCTGTAGCAAGATTACTGTTTTCATCTTTTTATCTTCACTTTTCAACCACTGAGTTCACTTTTCTATTTTTTTTTTAATAGCACAAATGGAATTTATCCGCTTTCTCAGTCTCTTCCCCTTCAACTCCTCCTCTTCCTCTTTATTCTGCTGGCTTTGCTTGTGAATGAAAGGGTCTGTTACTACCACCATAGGACAGATGGCAGTGTGTGTGTGGGGGGGGGGAATTGTAACACTAGGTGACTTTTAAATCAGTTGTTTTCCAATAAAACATAAACAGAAAGATTACTTATGGGTGATGGGAATTAAAAGAACAAGAGTATTTTACTTGCCTCTGGCTGAGACTTTATTTTATGTATAATACAATACCTACACGGCCTGAATGTTTGTTTCGCTTGTTTGCATCACTATAAAATATATGTTATGTTACGGTCATTTTTAAGAGCGGGGAAGCCTTCTGCACCCATCATTAGGTTGCACCACTGCGGAGGGTAGGACTGCAGATTACAGCCACAGGCAGCTCCTGCAGGACAGTGAAATACCTGATTACGCTGTGCATTTCAACCTTGCATTTAGGCATCTAACAAACACGCCTAGTTTTCAAAGGCCTCAATATTTGTAGGCTGGCAAGTGTGTTAGCACTGCAGTGGTCCATGGTGAAGGTTAAGAAATAACATTTAGGCATCTAGGTAGGCGGCACCTGTAGCATACTTTTGAAAGTCCTCACCAGAGTGCTCTTTCTCTGTAGGACAAGGATGGCATCTTATCTCATGGGTACACTTTCAGATGCCATTCACTGATACTTGTGAAGTCGTTTAAAATCCCCCTATAGGTGGCAGCATGAAAGTGCGCAGTTGTTGCAATTCGGCTGGGGTTTTTTTAGCGTTGGGCTTAAAAATGGGCATTTCCTTACTGATTCGGTTATATTCTAGCCATTGAAGGTTTGCTGCCTTAATAGTAAAAATGCTGTGGGTTCTTCCACGTTTCTGTTCAGGGAGCCTCTCTTGGTGGTGCAAATACATTTACTGTTAACACTAATATCTATAAGTCAGAGGAACTATTTTCACCAATGTTTTTTTATTAGAGCCACATGCATGCCAGATATAACTACCTTGTAAAAGAGAGTACCTTAAAATGATTGTTGTAGGGACAGAATGGCTAGAAAAAGTGAAAAGGGGTGCTTGTTCGTAGAGTTCATGAAAAAAAAGCAGTACCTTTTCCTTCATGGAAGTAAAATCAAGTCCACCATAATTGAAAAACTGAAGTGCAAAGAACCGTAGTGATACACACCCCTCATTTATTAAATAGGTAACCTAAATAACAGTGATTTAAAAAACAAGGTGAGCACTAGATGAGTTCTCAAGATAAAATGGGAAAGTGACTCCGTTACAGAAAATCAGCTAGATAAATTAAGATCAGAGGAAAACAGTAATGCTATAGCTTAGTCACAATGACTTGAAAGTGTAAGAAAAGTGTAACTCATTAGGAATTAGTTTTCTTTTAAAACTGTGTTTCTGCATTCAAGATTTTTGCTGATAGGAAAGAAACGTAAATCCATTGGGATGGAGGTTTAATTGTTTATATCCATGGTACACACTCTGCCTATATTTTGGAGACACGATGTGGAATGTGATCACGTGATATTGCATCACATTATATGTTGCAGAATTCCTCACTGAAGGGCCACCTACAGGAAAAAATACAGGAAGCATACTCAGAGCAGCAATTTCAGAGATAATATCCTCTGCAGCCAAGGAAGAGGGAGGGAACTGACTCTTGAATGGAACAAAAGCCAGTTCTTATAGATCTCAATCTTATTATTGCGTTTCCCAGAAAATAGTTAACACACGGCAAGCTTTCTAGGAAGAAAATACAAAAGTAAGGATTTGGATACCTACAAAGTATTTTAAAACCAAATAAATTAGCTAAAACAAAATGGCATTTTAGACTGTGAAGTCAGCTATCTTTTTTTTAATGAGGAAAATGAATTGGGGTGACTGTTAGGGCTCCTTGAGGAGAAAATGCAAAGTCAAACTGCAACACAGTTTAAATAAAGACTACTTAGGCTGGAGCTTGACCCTTACCCTCTTTTTTTTTGTTGTTCAATTTGAGTGATTCACCTAAGAATAGCTAAGAACAGAATACTGACTTTAAACTGAAAACAGCATTTTATAAGTATATAAATATATACTAAAGTAATCGCTATTTCATTTTTAGCCTTAAGTGTTTGTACATAATATTTAATGGACTGATTTAAAAGTTTGAAAGCAGATTCATTTCGGTATATGTGATCCATATAGACTGATCCATCTGGCAAATTTCTTCTCTAGTTCGTCATTTGTGTCTTAGTGCCTGAGATCAAACCCTTCAGACCAGGCAACAAAATAAACAAAACGATTTTCTGAGCCTCTCTGAAAACTTCGTTTTCTGTGACGAAGCCTATATATACTAAAAGTGTTAAAAATACTTCAGCTTTTGCCCACTTTCTGTATCTGTTTTTCACTTACGCTCTTCAATTTCAACTATTAAAACCAAGCTAAACTGTAAATCTGAAAGTTGGGCAAAGTTAGGACTGAAGTTAAAATTGTATTCCATGATATAACTGTGTTGTGTTCATGTATGGTAGTTGTTCTGCGTTCAATGAAAGTTATTTCTTACCTGCTGGTGGTAATCCAGTGAGGATTATCTGGGTTGATGTTGGGTTCATTCGTTGCTTACCACTTCTAACTAAGATAGAAGTATAGTAAATATATATTCAAAAAAACAAACAAAAAAAAAGACAAACAGAAACCCAAACCAGACTTCACCCAAAACTTCTGAATTCTGTTGGAAAATTACTTTTGGGTTTGTTTCTTTTACAAAAAGGTGCAAGAGCTTGCTTCTCTGATAAAGAATTTTGTCTGTGTCTGTCCCCATTAAAATATTATCCTGCCTGTGTAAATAAACATTTGAAAATCTTGGTTAAGAATCAAATTTAACTACAGAAAGAAAACCAGAAGATCCTCTGCACTGCCACAGCTAAAGTTGTGGAAGACTAAAATCAGAATTTGATCCTAAAGGCAGTGCTTGAAAGCCCCAGTTCTAGGAGAAATATTAATTTGTGTGCATTATTCAGCTATTATTTACGCCGTGCATAGGATGGATCTGCTTCTGATAGCCTGTCTGGCCATGTCAGGTGCATTATATATACATACATGCACATCTTAAAGCCCTTTAGATTGAATGTCTCGCTTGGCGCTGT